>NC_041220.1:127117210-127170404 GCF_002837175.3 Physeter macrocephalus
GGACCGGGGCACAAACCCGCGTCCCCTGCATCGGCAGGCGGACTCCCAACCGCTGCGCCACCAGGGAAGCCCTAGGTGTTACTTTTTAAAAGGTCAGTTTATGAATTTATGATGCAAAGTCTAACTTCTTGATGAATTGGATATTTGGGTCAGCTGACCAATGCATTCCTGTTTGAGAATCTGACTTAGAAATATGGTAAATATAGTTGAAGTTTTGTTGGATGGTTTTAAAAGTATATTTTCTTCCAGCTACACTATTCTCTGGAATCAGTTCTCTCCACTAAATAGAAATACTTGTCAAGTAGACAATCTATTTTAATTAGAGCGAGTTTGAGAGGACCATCTCTGTCACCCACAGTGTCAGCAAAACACCACTAAATTTCTTTATTTTCTCCCCCTTTTATATTTACGGTACTCCTCTGCTTATATCATTTGACCACCAAACTGTTTCATTCCAACACACTTTACATGCTGTGAGTCTCAAAGGTTTCAGATTTACCAGAAGGTAAATTCCTTGAGGGCAAGAGCTGTGCTTCAGGAAAGCAGGTGTGCACTGGAAGAGGCATGCGTTTTAAGGAAGAGAGGCCTGGGTTCAAACTGTGGATACTTTCGGCCACAATTTATGTGTCTGTGACCTGGGAGAGTTGTTTAATTACTCTGAGCCTCAATTCTTTAACCTGTAAAAATATGAGTAATAATACCTAACTCCAGGGTTTCATGGGAATTGAGTGATGTAGCCATGAAAGCCCTTTGGGCTGAATGCCTAGTACCACGTGCTGAATAAAGGTTGACCTCTTTGCCTGTCTTGTCTTAATCTTCTTTGTAAGGCGTCACACATAATAGGCCCTCAGGACTGCACTGGGTAATTGATTTCTTATTAGGGGGGGCCTCTCCTTGATGATGCAGCGGTGAGATCCCTTTGTTGGTGGCAAATTATCTCCAGAGCACATTGTAGGTTGGGTTGCCTTGGGGAAGTCATCTTGTGAATCAGTGCTTGTCGATATTTTGTATGTAATATAGAAGCTACCATGAGAGGAAAAAAAAAAGCTCATTTTTTTTTTTTTGAGAAGGGCTGTGATTGTTATACTGTCATTGCTGGCAAATTTTACAGGCTTAAAAATTACAGTAGTCCTTGCTAAGACTCCTTGTCCCGCCTCAGCAGTTGAGTGGCTCAGCAGTAGATCACTAATTCCAACCATCTTCTGTGGATTCTGGTTAGTTTACATCAGAGGATGGCCTTTTGTCATGTAGCCTTTGTTTGAGGGTTACTTTTATGGGCTTGTAGTACTTTATGCATTGAGTTCACCACTCAGTGCTAGCATACTTTTATTATTTATTTGTTTGTTTCTTATATTTTTGAGTTTTAAGAGGTTTTTATTAAAAAAGTATGTTCTGTATACTATCCCTTTATCAGATGCGTGATTTGCAAACATTTTCTCCAATCGTTAGCATGCTCTTAAATGGTTAGAGCCAATGAAACCTTTTTGAAATAAATCTGTCTTGGGCAGTGGATGGCAATTTCTCTTTTGAGTAATAGGTGGTTGAAAATCTGATCTAAGTTCACTTTTACTTGCCTGTGGATCCTTTGCTCAAACTTTATAAAGCTAAGAAGTTAAAAAAAATTTTAAAGCCTCTGTGAAGATAAAAAATGCAAGATAATATGTGCTTGCAATTGCTTTACCAAGGTTTCAGAAGAAATAAAAACAAAACAAAACAAAACAACCAAGAAGTTTCTTTGTCAAAGGTCTGGAAAATACGACTTTTGGATAGATTTTTGGGAGACCTGTTTTGCATTAAAATACCAAATAAAACAAAATGATGGATTGTTTTGGCACCATTTAGTTTGGGCTTATGTGATGAGAACTGTACATAAAAGACAGCCAGTTATTGTCATAGTTGACAGATTTTTGGGTACCGTCTACTTGTTCAGTACAGTAAAGTCCCAGGGGTGAGGAACTTTTCCAAAATTCTTATGGCAGGAACCATGCAAACTTCAGCTGTAACACACTGACATTATCTTCCCAGTTCTATAGCTATCTATAAGTTGTGGTCTTGCCTGACACACCAGATTAGTTCCTGTGACTTTCTGTATGAGTATTATCATTATTGATGTGGCTTCAGTTTATTTTTCCCAAGTCTGTAAGTTGCCTTAAAGTATTGGTCAGATGTTAACGGGAGATGGGTGCAGAGGTTTTCAAGTGGAGCAAATAGCGCAGGCAAGAAAATGAGGCAGGGCATGTCCTAGGAAAAGCCAGGTGATTTGTTTAACTAGAGTATAGGTGATCTCTAGGGGGTTTCTGAGAAAGAATACTGGAAAGGTATTTGGGGGGACATATTTGGAAGGCTTTGAGTGCCAGAATAAGGAATAGATACTTAATTTTTGGCAATGTGGATCAATTTTAATCTGATGAAACACATGTTGAAAAACTCCTGAGGAGGCCAGTGATCTAGAGGAGAGGTGATGAGGTTTGAACTGGGGGGAAGTGATGACAGGAAGCACACAGAGACAGATTGCCCTCATTTTGCCGCATTACACTTAATGCACTTGTAACACAGTGTGACATACGTCACCAAATGGACCTAACTGTGTGCCTATTAATAGAAATAATGGAGGACTGACATTAAGTCCAAGGTTAAATGAGGAATAAATGTGTTCAAGAAATATCCATGTGTATTAGGTCGCTGGGAGGAGAGGTTGCCACCACAAATTTACATACCTGTGTGGAGATTTCACTGAAAGTTGATTATTAAAGTCAATCCAAACCTAATGTACACGCTGCTATATGTAACATAGATAACCAGCAAGGACCTACTGTATAACAGGGAACTCTGCTCAATATTCTGTAATAACGTAATTGGGGAAAGAATTTGAAAAAGAATAGAAGCATGTATATGTATAACTGAATCACTTTGCTGTACACCTGGAACAAATACAACATTGTTAATCAACTATACTCCAATTAAAAAAAAAAACCCTAATGACACTTTATTTCAGCACTTCTCCGTTTTTAACATTTATTCCCTTTTTTACCTCATTTCATCTTTAGAAGAGTTTGGTAAAGTAACTCCTAGGGTCTTCAGTTTTTTTTCTAGGGTCTTCGTTTTATAGAAACTGAGGCATAAAGAGGGGAAATGCCTTGCTCAGAGTATAAAGGAGGCAGAAATCAGACACTAAATCCATGCTTCTGGGGCCCAGGTCCATTTCCCGCCATTTTTTTCTGCTGCCTCAGCCGTCCTTGGTGACCCATTAATTTGCAATTTAATGAATTTGTTTGTGAATGTGAGCTGTTCATCATTTTAATCAAAATAATGTTAAAAATCCCCCAGACCTCTTTGTTTTCTACTTCAGCTTCTACGGGCAGTGTGAGACTTGCATCATGAGTCACTTGTTCATGGTCCTTGGCACTGAGTGAAGGAGAGAATGTAGACATGTTTGGATTAAACATATTTGAATGAACCCCCATAGCACTTCCAACGACAGGTCAGAACCTTTAAGCGCTGAATAAATGTTAGTTGATGAGCAACGTTCCTGGGAATAAGAAAGATGCTTAGGAATGTGCCTTAAATGGAACATTAAATGATCCCCTAGTGGCTCCAGATTCACTGTGCTTTTCTAAGTGCCTCATTTATGGCCAGGCCCAGGGGAGACCTTAGCTCCTTGAGTTTTATTGTTGGTAATATTTGATATATTATTTGAAGTAAATTGAAAGCATTCCTTGAAATGCTTCTTTCTAGTCTCTTCCATCTTTTTACGCAAAATATAATTCTCAGTTTACTTTTCAGATTAATTCCTGACTTTCAACTGAGTTCATAGAAACAAGATTTAAGATTTATCAATGAGGCGCCTATAGGAAACTCCTGATAAGTACTTGATTTTGATGATGAGATCCTGGACTTCTATCCTGAGCCTAGGCCAGCATCTGGTGGCATAATGGAGGGTTTTGGGAGGGAGTTGAGTCTGTTTTTAATGTGGGAGGTATGTTGGCATTTGTGGCCAGAGGGAGGACTGGGACAGTTTTAAAACATGGCTGCAAGTTCATTGAGAGGAGGGGTCTTGTCCCCTCTCTCTGGATCTGGACAGACTTAAGACTGCTTTGAAAAACAGAGTGTGAAAGAAGTGATGCTGTGAGACTTCCAAGGCTAGGTGATGTAAGAACAGGCAGTTTTGGCTTTGTTGACTGCAACACTTGCTCTGGAACCCTGAACTGCCAAGCAAGAGGTGACCACTCTGCAGCTATCATCCTGGAGAGGCTTCTCCTAAGTGTTCTGGTTGACAGTTACTGCTGAGTTCAGCCTTCCAGCTGTCCCTGCCAAGATGCAAGACATGGAAGTTAAGCTGTTGTGGACTTTCAGACAATCCCAGCTGCTATTTGGACACCAAAGAATTACCTACATCGATACACATGCAACAGAAGAATCACCCAGCTGAGCCCTGCCCAAATCACAGACCCACAGAATCGTGAGAAACAATAAAATGATTGTTCCGAGGTACTTCCACAGACTTTATTTCATTCAGAAAATAGGTATTGAGTAACTTCTACCTGCCCAGCCCTGTGTTGGGTATAGCAGGTAAAATCCAAAGATACAGACAGTCTTTGTCCTCCAGGAAACAAGCTTATTTGTGAGGCAATTGGTGAGAAGTTAAATAGCAAACAAGAAGTTAAATACCACTAGAAGAAATGCAGTGTGCTAATGCGGGCTAAACCTGGGCCATGTTTTAATGAGCTTAGAAGGGTGGGTTATACCAAGGGTCACTGAGTTTGATCTTATTATCTTTTAATTCTGTTATGCATGGGCAGAAAATCTATATTGCTTCTAATGAAAGTTATGAATGGAAAGGATCTTGGACCCTTGAATGCACATTCAACAAACACATATTTATTGGGAACGAGTGAGGAAGGTGTGAAAGTATATGATGTAGTCATACAGGTTGCTGAGGGCCCCAGAATTTCCCACAGACTTGTTTTCACATGTTGCCGGAGTTTAGGCCCAGGGCCACAAGACTCCAGAGACATGCCTTTGACTCCTGTGCTATGCTGCCTGCGAAGAAAAATGAAGGTGGACTCCTAATGGATGCTTTACATGGGGACATGAAAATTGATAAAGAGCTTCTTAGAATATAATGCCCGTTACTACTCTAAGTATCAAAAAGTGATTTTAGCTGATTGAAGTAGAAAAGAAAATTCTTAAAAAGATACTAAACGGCTCACAGACTTCCAGAAAAATCCTAGGCTTGGAGGCCACGTATCCAGGAACAATGCCCCAAATCATACTGTGGGCTGGACCCAATGAAGACACTTCTTTGCTGCTAACCATGCCACTGGCCTCACTGATATGGGTCCTGTTATTTGAGCCCCTGGTCTGGCTGCCTCTGGGATGAGGATCCAGCCACACACCGTCCACGTGCATGCTGCATGCTACCTACTTCTTCCCGACACAGCACTAGATGGTGATTCCGAGTCTGGGGCAGGTGATTCAATTGGCAGAGCCTATGCCATGATGTGCTAGTCGGGGAGACTCAGAAAGCAAATACCTGGCACTTTTACCTTCTATGATGATCAGGGATGTTCGATGCTGGGAGACCCAAGGATGACAAATTCCACAGCTGCCCTTTTGGTTCTTTTGGTTCCTCCACACTGCTCTCCTGTTTCTCTTCTGTTAAGCAGAATCTATCCATGCTTCAGGGTTCAGCTTTTATTCCATTTCCTCTATGAAATTTTCTCTGATGCCTCCAGGTTTTGGTTTTATTCCTCTTCTGAACCTCTACATTAGTTACAGCCAGAATGAGTGGCGAAAACCTAATATTTAAGAGTTGACTTCATATCATTAGACCTGAACCTCATTGTCCCAATGAACTGTTGCAAGTAGAATAGTATTTGGTGGCCCTTTTGAATCGTTAGTAGAGAAATATCTAGTCTGTATGGATAGCTTCCTCTCCTTCCACTCAGCTTACTCCCCTTGTTCTCTTTATCTTTGGTCTTTACTAATAATCAACACTGTTTGGTGTTGTTGCTAATATTTTGTGTTATTTTCTTGTCTCCTTAACTAGGAGGAATTCCCACTGAAGGTAGCAACTATATCTAGTAGTTCTTCTGTGATGTCCATAATATGGAACAAAGAGTATATGCTTCCTGATTGGTTGGGAATAAATATGCCTGAAAAATGCAACATTTTATGGCATATGTGGGTCCTTTCATCCAGTAGGTATTCACTCGATGTTAGAATACCTCATTTCCAGAAATAGTAATAAAACTTCCTCCCATTCCTGTAAAATTTTCCCTTCAAGCAAGGATTGATAATGGAATATTTTATTATAGGACTGAAGATCCTCTTAGGAACATTAAGTCCATGGCCCTCAAAGTAAAGAAAACCCTATACGTGTCTATGCACAAAAGTTGACTGCATAATCCTTTAATATACTTTTCAACAGACTGATTTCAATGGGAGTGAGGAGAAAGCTTTCCACACTGAGTGGTTTACCCATCAGACTTGTCTTGGTAGAGGTATATACCTATTCTAAGAATTGATTTCTATGATAGAAATTATTTGAAAAACTAATACCTAATTGCTCAGAAAAATGTGCATAATGTGTATTTTCTATTATGACTTTCTTTCAAAGAAAGAAAGTCCTTAAATGATAAATCAGTTTTTTAGTGATTTGGGGGATGTCCATCTCCCTTAGATAAAATCTCCCTGTATCCTGCAGTTAATAATTTCCAAGCAGACTTATTAATTTAGATTTGCCCCTACCAGCTTTTCTATTACAATATTCTAAGCATCTTGTTGACTCATCTGAGGAGGTAAAGGTACAAAGCTGCATCTTTTGGAGATTTAAATCTCATAAGCCCTTTTCAAAAGAACTATTTTTTCCATATGAGATTTCAATTTATTTAAAAATATTTATTAAATAGTTTTGGGGAAAATATTTGCAATTCACATATCTGATAAAAGACTAATATCCAGACTATAAAAAGAATTCTCAAAACTCAATAATAAGAAAACAAACAACCCTCCAAAAATGACCGGTATTTCAATAGACATGTCACCAAAGATGTATGGATATCACATAAACACATTAGAATATGTTCAACATTATAGTCTCTAGGGGAATGCAAATTAAAACCACAATGAGATGCCACCACACACCTGTTAAGATGGTGAAAATAGAAAGAAACAGACAATATCAAGTGTTGGCGAGGATGTGGAGAAACTAGAATTCATATATAGCTGGTGAGATTGTGAAATGAAATAGTCACTTTGACAAATAGCCAGGCAGTTTCTTATAAAGTAAAACAGACACTTCCCATACAACCCAGCAATTCTATTTCTAATTATTTATCCAGATGAAATAAAAACCATGTTCACACAAAAACCGTTATGTGAATGCTTAATGTAGCTGCTGTATTTACAACTGCCCCAAACTAGAAGCAACCCAATGTCCCTCAGCTAGTGAATGGGTAAAAAAACTGTGGTATATTCATCAGTGGAATACTCCTCAGCAGTCAAGAGGAATGAACCGCCACAGTAATAACGTGGAAGAATCTCAAATGCATTATGCTAGGTGAGAGAAGCCATACTCAAAAGGCTGCAACTGTGTGTTTTCATTTGTGGGCATGCAGAAACTATAGAAACAGAAAAGTGGTTTCCAGGGGCTGGGAATGAGGGGAGGAGTTGACTACATGGGGAACAGGAAAGCTTTGGGGGCAATGGAGCTCCTCTATACCTTGATTGTGGTGGTGACATGACTGTATGCATTTATCAAAACTGATAGAACCATATACTAAAAAGGGTGAAGTTTCCATATGTCAATTGTACCTAAATTCAAAACTGAAAAATCATTTAGGTTCATCCTAGGACTGAGATAACTGCTAAACACTGAGAATGAAGAGATCAGTGAGATCAGCCTGGCAGAAGAAGGAGATTGGATGGACACAGTTAAATACAAGTTAGAGCAGGATTTTTTAAGTAGAGGTGTAAGAGTGCTCGGGTAGCACACAGAAGATTGCAATAAACTCTAGTAGTGTCTGCGTGTGTGCTCAGCTTTGCGGATGGGAGCTTGTAAGCGGGGAGGGCCTTGCAGAGGAAGCTACATGTGATGGATGGGGGAAAAAAAGCTCCCCGGGAAGATTGGTTGAGTGAGGGAGAGGGAGCAGGTCAAGTACGTCCAAACCACAGTGACTGATGAAAACAGAGTAAATGAGGAGTGATCCCCAAAATACAGGGAAAGGCAAGTGCGAGTTTTTAATAAAGAAACCAGTTACATTTTGTTTATCCAAAGGAGAAGAAAAACAAATATTATTGGGAACATGCAAGCTGTGTTTTCTCTTAGCTGCAGCTGCTAACCATACAGGCTTCCTGGCAGAGAGCAGGTTATCCATCCTGTGACTATGTGGACACACCCTACGTTAGCCCCCAGGCAAAGAGATAATAATAGTATGCACGCGGGCAGCCAGCGCTCTGGAAGGGTTTATGAGGAGGAAGTCCGCAATTACATATTTCTGGGTAAACATTAACCAAGATTGAAACCCAGATTTGAAGAAAAATAACAGGCTGGAATCTTCAGACATACTCTGTAGCTGTTCTGTGGATTGAAAACAGTAGTCAGACACTGCCGACGCGTAAAGCTAAGGTGACATATTGAGAAGACAGTATGTACAACGTGGTAAGAAACCTTGATCACACCTGCCCGCGGCATGTGCTCTAGAACACATCTGAATGGTGAGAAACGATTTACATTCATTACAACAAAGCCAAAGCCACAACACAGGATCTATTGTTCACCTCATAGCGATGACCGAATCTATTTATCCGTGTGGTTTAAGAGCCCACCGCTGTGCACCGAGAGGCCTCCTCTTGGCAACATTGCTAAGAGCATCTCAATCACTGTTACTACCATCTGAACAATTTGGGTTCCACGCTGTGGTTTTGTAATTTCCATTTTTAAAACTTCTTTGGCTGAGCCCTGATGTGCCCGGTCTAGGTTGGGCATACTTAAAATGAAACTGTTAAGCTAAAATTAGCTTGACATCAAGATGGTGCGTGTTCCTTTTCTTTATATTTATAGTTGACCACAGTCATTATACAGAAGGCATCTAGTCTTTACCATGCACTCTAGGGAACAGGAGGGGCCATGACAGGAACCAAAAAAAGAACGAAAAGTTTTTCCAAAGGCAGATGGTGGTAACTACTGCGTGAACGGTGCCTGCATCTTAGTGAGGTCAGCCGTGTGGGGAGAAGGACTTTTCATTACACAGCTGTTTACTCTTCACTTATTTTGCAGTTAATCAAGAGTGATGGGACCTTTTCTAAAAGTTTTGCTTGGGGGCCCAGAATTTAACTTACCTCACCGCAGAGGAAGCCTTATGTAACAACACTTCCTCTCAGACTTTCTTCACCAAGTAACTTATCTACGGCCCCATCCAAGAGGCGAAGATAAATTAAACCAATGTGATGTAGAGAAAAGAGTTTTTGACTAAAGACAGGAGATCTGAATGTTAGTTCACTTTCCGTGTCTAGCTAGTTGTGTGGTTTGGGCCTTAATTTCATCAGACAAATTCAGAGGGTTGGACGAAGATTCTTCCGGTTCAAAATTCTGATATTTCCCAACTCTTGTGAGAGAAGGATGAGAGTTTTTTGAATGTCGGATGGAACAACTGCAGAGGAAAGAAGAAAACCTTCTATTCACCCCATAAAATCAATATTTAGATTGTTTTTGAATTCCAGACTATCACGTGGAAAGTTACTACACCTCAGGGATAAGATTTCTTGTGAGAGAATGTACATTATCCTTGGCTTTGTGTTGCATTTGACTTTGATATTCTAAGCCATATATGTTTGTTTGTTTTGTGTTATTCTGGTTCTGCTATCAGCTATCATTCATTTGACTGGGACAGGTTAGTTAAGGCAGAAGTGCAAGCCTTTCTGATCATAGGCTGAACTGTATATCATATTTCTTCCTGGATTTTACTAGTTCAGTTTTCAAAGTAACAGCCTTTAGGTATGTCACAGAGGGATGCTTAATGGGTTATGTCAAGTATCCCATCTAAAATGAGAATAAAAGTTGACTTACAATCCCTGCTGTTTACTTCTAATGCATTTTAAGAACCTTTTTAGCATTGTCTTTCCCTCAATATTCATTATATTGTGGTTACTAAGGAAGAAAAATCTATGGCGCCCTATGTCCTGTTCTTCTGTGAATAACCCCAGATATGGAGGGGAGGCAAACAAGGAGATCAGGGCCTTGGACACAGGGGGAGGTTGAAGATGAGACCGATGGACTTACAAGACACCAAATTCTAAAGAACATTTTTATGTTGTGACTTGTCATACATGAAAACACTTTGTGACAATTACCACTTATTTAATGACTCCTAAGGGATCTTTTAGACTGAGAGTTGTAGGACTTTTTCTGCTAAAGGGCCAGATAGTAAGTATGTTGTTATGCCCTGTGGGTCATGAGATTTCTGTCCCAACTACTCAGCTCTGCCTTTGTAGCATGAAAGCAGCCGTAAATGATATGTGAGTCAATAGGTGTGCTGTGTTCCAATAAAATTTTATTTAGAAAAATAGGCCATGGGCTGGATTTGGAGCCATAGTTTCCTGAACCATGATCTAAATTATTAGGATCACCCACATCGTTATCAATAACAAACATCTTGCACCTCTATTATGCAATTTATGGTAGAGTTAGGGTCAGTGTTGAAGTTGAGAAGGAAGGCTGAGCACTGGGTATCAACTCACCCATCAGAAAAAGACCAGTTTTTAAAGGAGAAAACTAATAATGTATAGTAATGAAGATCAAAACAGATTCTCTTTTGATTCTGCAGGTGTACCTTTAGTTGTACCTAAAATTTTTTTTAAGTATCCGCAGGGATTGATACCTTTTAAATTATATGTACCTTTCCCTTTTGTATTACTCTATATCCCCCCCAAATTATGAAATTAAAATCAAACCCCTGAGTACTTCTGAGTATTCAAGCTCTCTTTTGGAGACATCCAGCTGGTCCTAGAGAATGTTTTAAAAATTTCGAGATGTCAGGTGACAAACATTCTAAGCGAAGCCACGACTCTTTCTTATGGTTGATGTTGAAATGAGCAAATGTTTGTAAAAACAAGGGTATGTATATTAACTTTTTTCTCTAGCATCACGGGATTGACCCAACCCAAGATAAGGTAAGATTAATTTTATTGGATCCATTTTCCCTGTTTCTACTTTCAAGCCTGACCATCCAGTTTTTCTGGTGATCACAGATGAAATAAAACTCTCATTGTTTCAGGCCATTCAGGAGATGGGTGGACCTGTAGTCCTAGTATAACTGCTTATTTTTATCTTTGTTTTTGACTCCAGTTGTCCTTCATAATAGAAGTCTAAACAAAACTGTGGTTCACGGGTGTGATTATTTTCAACACTTTGGCCGCTAGTGAGGCTCTAATTTTAGGAGTGATAGACCTACACATAGGGTAAGATTCTAGGGGTGGTGAAAGAACCTATTGTGCAACATTATCTCTTTTCTTTAGTGTTTGAAAACTCACATTTATTTTTCCTTCGGACATATTCAAATCCATGTACTTTATGTGGTAGAGGGGTATTATTGGCCATTAATGTTTCATCACAAACTTGCTTATATCACGGTGTAGAGAGAGTCCTAAGCCCCAGACAGATACTTCTAAAAAGAAGGAGAGTGATTATTTGTGCTCTCTTTTACTATATCATTTTCTCACTCCAGTTCAGTAACACTGAAAATACAATCCTTTTCTGGAATCTGCAACAAATTCAATGTATAATCTCTGGAACATGCTGATCAATTAAAAAGTAAAGAAATAATAAACTGCTTCATTTTCTCAAATTTTGTTTTTAGTCCATGTAATCTTGATGCCGAAGAAACTTCAGTAATGAGAACAGCTGACTTTATCTGCACTCATTGGATGAAAGTTCTTTTCTGATGGCCGATCAGAACATATCAAAAAGTAGAAATGATTGGAAAGGTTATACGAATTTTATTTCACCTTTTGATGTACCTCATTTAAAGATAAAACAAGTTTACAGTAAGAGACTCTGTCAGTAGTTTTGAGGTCTGATTCACTTTTTTTCCCCCTCAGTTCTTAAGCTTTTCTGTGCTGAGGAAATTGGTGTGACAACTGAGAGGAAGAAATTGAGATTGTTGTACTGGCAAACCTCGGGACATGTGTAAATTGATAAGTTCTCAAGGGAGAACCCCTCTATGAAGAGTCTTTGCCAGACCACATTAGCTTTCCCCAGAAGTCAAGAGAACGGCCCCTGGCTAACACTGAGAATGGTCAACCAGGAGAAAGGATGTTTCTTCAACGAGAAAGAGCCCAAGAATTGGCCTCATGCCAATTCTGTGGAAAAGGGTGCATTGCAGATTCTGGGTGAGAGACTCTAGGAGTCTCACCAAGTTTGTAGGAAATATTACTTCTTTTTAATTTCAGAAAATTCTTTAGAACAAAGTGATATGGATAAAGATTCTCAAGGAAGGAGATTCAGAGGCGCTTTTCTCTTGTCAAAGAGGGCTCTCCCTGGAGCAAGGAAGAAAACTTGTCACGTTCAATACACTGCGAACATTATTAGGAAGTCGTAGTGCAGGCACAGCAAAGGGGTTTCGTGGAAACTGTTGAGGATTCTGGGAATGTTTGGCCTCAGCAGGAAAGAGCAGCTTGATGAATTAGTAATGTCTGCTATAGGTGTGTGAGGAGGAAGTAATTGTGCACACAGTAAGTTTGCTTGAGGTACAATCTTGTGGCAAGTTTTTTGATCTTGTAGAAGAGGAAAAAATCCTTTCCTCCACCCTTTTAAGTTTAGTGAATGGGGCCTGTGAATTAAACTGACAGAAGACAGGTTAACAGGAGAAAAGGTCTAGTTTGCGTGCACATGGGAGCTTCACAGAAAAGAAGTGAAAACCCATAGAAGTGGTTAGGCTTGGGAGATTAAACATCATTTAACAAAGGGCAGTAAATTGTGGAGAAGTAATAAGACAAAGGGATTTGGGCTTCTAGGGGGTGGTAAATTGTAAGAAGGTAAATATATGGGGGAAACTAATGGAAGATAAGGGTTATTTTACTAAGGCTTGTTATGCAGACTCAAGGGTGCTGTCTTCAGTGATTGAGTCATTCTCCTCTTCCTGGTGTGGGAGAGGGGAAGGAGGACAACTTCACAAAGGCAAATTGATGCTCTGCTTTTAGGAAATAAGGGGGAGGGCAGAGAGGTTCCTCCTTGTCTGTTGTTTCTTAACTGTGTTCAGCACAAAATAATCCGTATGCCAAAGTGGGCTGTTTTGGGGTGGCATATTCTGATCCTCTTTAATTTCTTTATCTGAAATAAAGATGATGTTACCTTAAGAACTATTGAGAGAATGGAATGAGATGGTGTCTCTGAAAGCATTTTAGAACTGTAAAGCGTTCTACAAATGTAAGCGTTTATTCCCATATTTTAGGTTGCGTTTTTCCCCTCAAATTGAAATCTCAGTGTCATATAAATTCACGATGAAATTGACCCAGTTGAAGGAAATGGAATGGAGATGAGAAAAAAAACCTTTATATATCTTTCCAAAAATGCACCAATTCTTGTACTGTCAATAAACAGCGGAGGAAGATAGGAATGGAACTAATTATGTGCAAACATCCCTTGACTCCTTTACTTCCCATCTGAATTTAATTCTAAAAAAAGAGACCCTGATGGATTCCTGCCTTCAGGTATAATTACCTCAAAATTGACTGACGTTTAAAGCACACACGACACTTTTTAGCTTTAATTAGAGTAAATTGGTGGAATTTATTTGACCGGTAGTTTTGGGGATGGTTGGAGGCTGAGAATATACTTAGCATATCATTTCCTGCTGATGCTAAGATTTAGCCCCATCAGAGAATTCTATATTTAGGATAAAATCACTTAAGAAATGTAACCCAATGATTGTTATGACCATGAAGTAATCAGTCCAGTCAGGGAGAGATGCTCTGAGAAAAAAAAAAATTGCCGCTGACAACAGCAGAGAGCAAAAATCCACAAAAGTTTTATTTAAACAACCTTGAAGTTTTTCTTGATTTAATAATGTAAAAATTCTTTTGCTTTGCTATGACATTTTTTGACATTGATAATAGGAACACCAAAATGAAGCGCAGTATATGGGAAGTGTCTTAGACCAGCTCCAAAAGTATGAATAAATACATACTCATTCGTCTGAGTGTCTCTTATGATTGTTTTAAATTTCTCCATATTTGTGGCTATTTCTTCTTCTTTCTAATTTTGTTAACTTTCTTTTTTTCTGGGTTAGGCCAGCTAATGGTTTGTTATTTCATTAATTATTTCAAGGAGTCAGTTATTAGATTTATTTATCACTAATACTCTTTTTTTTAGTATTGTAAAATTAACCAATTTAATCTCCCTAATTCCCTTTTTTCATCCTTTTTACACTTCCTTAATTTTATTTTGTTGTTCTTTTTCTAGTGTATTGACTTGAACGCTCAATTTATTTTCATTCTTTCTTATTTAACAATGTGTTTATGATTGTGGTTTAAACCCTAAGAGTTTTAGGTGGTTACATATTTTTTAGTATGTAATGTATTTCATTATTATTTTGTAGACATTTTGAAATTTTAGTTTTGTTTTTTTCTTTGACCCAAGTGTTGATTCAAAGTAAATTTCTTAATTTTCATGAGATTAATTTTTTTCTTCTTCCTGTCCTTCTTTTCTTTTTCTCCTCTTCCTCCTCTTTATTTATAGTTTAATATCACTGGAGGTCACAGTCAGATTATGTATTCTGTGCTATTTCTATTTCTTTTTGGTTTGATTTATGGTCAGAATTTTATAAATGTCCCATACATTCTTGTAAAGCAGATGTATTTTTTAAAAATTAGGATAGTAATTTCTATATATCTATTATGTTCATGTTCATCAGTTATCTAATTGACATACAACATGCTTAATTATTTTTGTCTAATTGAGTTTCCGTGGACTAAAATTGTGATCTAAAGTCCCCTAATCTTATATTTTGGTCTCTTTTTCTTTGCATTTCTCATGGTCTATGTATGAATTTTAAATAACTATGTTGTGCATCTAAACTATACTCTCATTGTCGATTGCATTCTTTATCATAAAGTTTTCTCTTTGTTTTGCTTAACATGTTTGATTGAATTTAATCTTACCTAGTACTGATACTGTGACCAACATTTATGACTGTATTACAAATGCAATAATTATAAATTAGATGAGCAAAGAAAACTATAGCTCCTTTATTTTGCACATCTGAGCTAATTTTCTTCATAGGCCACTTACCCTGCTAGAAAGGAAGGAAACCAGAGCTTTGTTAATTAATGGTATCCCAGCCCCCTTGCTTACCCGTGCTCTTTTGGGTAAATGCTCAGGTTTTTCGGATGCCCCTCTCCTCTCCCTGCGTCTCCTCACGGCGGCATCTTGGTGTAAGAGGCTGTTTTATGTAATGTGACAGGATCTGTCACCATTCTCTGGATCCTTATCGGTCTGTGTTGCAAGGGTCGGATGAGGTAGGACTGGTCCTCTCTGGGCTTTTGGGGGTGCTGGCATTGGGTTGAGAAATTTTCATATTCCGTGGCCTCTACTTTTTCTGATGCTCCATCTCTGTTGCTCCACTGGCCTGTCTAGCTCTTCTGGGTCCCCTACTAGGGGACATAGGAACATCTTGGTCCTTGCAAGCTATGTGCAGGCTTCGAGGAGCCACCACCATCCTAGGTTGCTGGGCCCAGCCCCGCCCACCATCCCCCGCTCAATCAGTCATGTTGCCAATTTTCCCATGTCATGTTGGCATGGCACTAGGCAGTGAGGGGGGTTTTCCTAGAGGCCGGCAGCCTTCTGTAGGTCATGGTGGGGGATGAGGGCTGCTAGCCCTGGTGTTTACAGCTTTCCTCGTACTTATTAGAATGCTTTTATACCCTTATCCCTTTTTATGTCCATTTTAGAAATTTTGACTCTTCTGAGTCGCTTTGTGCTTTAAGTCAGAGATAAATCTAAAGCAGGGTTTTTTAAAAAAAGTACAGTGTAACCTGAGCATCTTTTTCCTTTAATAAGTATATTTACCTCAATGACCTGTGTTGCTGAACCATTAGCACATCCTGTTGATTTTATCTTCCAAACCTATCCCGACACCATCTACGCCGTCTCCACCACTACCATCCTAATATACCTACCTTCTTTTTTGTTTGTTTTGTTTGGGTCTGAAGCAAGAGCCTCCAAATTTATCTTCCTGATTCTAATCTGCATAGCAGCCAGAGTGATTATTTAAAAATATGAATGAGATCATGTGAGTCTGCAAGACTCAACAAAGACATCTCTTCACACTTGAAATAAAATTCCAATTCTCTCCCTGATTCTACACGGGCTCTGTTCTCTAGCCAGCACCTACCTCTGCAGCATCATCTCCTGCCCCTTTCCTCCTTGGTGATCATACTCCAGCCAAACCACACTGACATTCTTCTGTTCTGGAACTAGACAAGCTCCTTCCTGCCTATGGCTCTGGGGCTAGTTTTCCCCATCTGTGGAATGCTTTTCCCCCATGACTTCTTAAGGCTGGCTCCTTCCTGGTCTTGCTTTCAGTTGTCACGTCGTTCGAGTGTCTTCTGACTGTCCAATCTAAGTAGTCTTCCAAAGATATTTTATCACAGGCCCCTTTTTATGTTCTTCACCGTACATTTACTACCTGATTACTCTTTTGATATATTTCTTCATTGGTCTCAAGCAGTGAGATGTAAGCTGCATGAGAGTAGGAATATGTCTGTCAGTTATCACTAGTAATAATAATAATAATATCAGCAAAATAATATAGCATCTATTATGATCCTTCAGTCTAGGCCTGTTCTGAGCCCTTTCCAAGTGTTAGGTCGTTAATCATCCTTATAATCTCATGAGGTACTGTTGTTATCCTCTCTTTATAGTTGAAAACACTGAGGCACAGAGAATTTCAGTGACTTATCCAAGGTCACATGGCTATTAAATGATAAAGTTGGGATTTGAACCTCGGCAAAGACGCTACACTGCTATGTAGTCTCAGGAGTTAAAAGATCCGAATAAGGCAGAGACACTCCTCTTGAATACTCAGTAGTTGGAAGGATAGGCAAGTGAAAGAAAAATCACAATAAAGCCTGATAAGTTTTATATTTCAGGCACCAAAGGGGGGCTAGGAAAGCATATACGTGGGACATCTTATTTTATTAAAATGCATTAGAAAATTCTGAACTACCTTCATTAGTATGTTTGTTAGGTCATCTACATTTGCTTACAAAGGTATCCGGCATCGTTACTGTAGAAACGGGGAGGTAGCAAGATGAAACACTTTCCAATATAAAACATACTGCAAAACAGAAGTCTGTAAGACTGGACTCTTTTTCCAAAATGATTCTGATATTGGTTTCCTATTCCTTTACCCTGGCTAAGAGAGAGATGTTTTAGAAGATGAAAGGGGATTTTAGGGGACTTAAAGACAGTGAGGCCAACCATCAGAAGAAAACCATTATTTGCCTGCTTTGAAGAAATCATTTTGAAATAATGAGGCATAATTAATGTCAGTGTTTAGGATTATGTGAAAATTTGCCAAGATACCTGGTGCAATTCTAATGGCCAGAAATGACAGCTTGATCACAGGTATGCCAAGTAGCCATCCCATGCCTCACTGAATTTAGCAGTAAAATGAGATTAACTGTACATGTCAAGTAATAAATTAGCCTACGATTACCACCGAGAATGGCCAGCCTTCATTTCGTGCCAGGAGCTAGTCTGAGGGCCTTGCAGTTTATTGAATCCTCCCTGCAAACCTGGTGAGGTAGGTATTATTATTATCCCTGGCTTACTGATGAGGAAGTTGAGGTCCGGAGAGGTTAAACCATTTGCTGAATATCACACAGCTACAGAGTGTGAATCTGAACCCAACCATAGGGTTGCGTCACTAAAACAAGCAAATAATTACCACAGTGGAGTGGCTCCTATTGGCCTGGTGCAGTGCTAGGCACTTCCACGTGTTTAACCCCATGAAGGGAGTGTGGTGATCGTACGACAGGTCAAGAAACTGAGACTCAGATAGGGTTAGGGAATTTTCCCAAGGGTATATAAAACCAGGCCTGTCTGAATCCAAAGTCTATCCGCACTAGTAACTCATTAAACTCTCTAAACCGGAAGGTGGAGTACTGTTTCCCTTTCCAGAATTGCCTTCACCACCCCTGCTCTCCTTTGGTACTTTTCTCTCACTCTTGGTGCCTTTATGATACACTGCTCAACAACGTGCATAATATAAAACCTGGCAACATTTTCTGAGCCCAGATTAGGTGCTGGGCATTGTCCTAAAAGTTGTTTCCCTTTAATCAGCTCCTTTAATCCTCCCAGCAACTAAATATCGCAGGTACTCTTCTCAGCACCATTTTATATATGAGGCCACTGAAGGCGAGAGGGATATGCCCTTGGCAGCTATTTTGCGAAGCGTCTGGTGATGCAATTTTCCTGCGAGAAAATGGAGCATTTTAAAGCCTCATTGCATTCCCCTGCCCCGGGAATAAATTAGCCAGCTTCAGAATGCTTTTAGTTCCTGAACCTTAAAAAACACGCAATCCTGTTATAAAATTTGTTTTTGTTTTTTTGGAATCAGGGTGGTTTGGAGTTGCATTCTTTGCGGTGTGTTTCTTGAAAAGTGCCATTGGGCTAATCTGGTTAATTCTGGCCGCTTCCTCTTCCCCTGTCTTTCTGTGGCTCTGTCTTCTGTTCTCAGGACGGCCACCGTTGGCTTGTGTCTACTGAAAGAACAAGTGGACGGGGGTCGGGGGCGGGGGGGGGCAGGGTGCTGGGGCCCTGGGAAACTCATTTGCATACTTCTTGTTACAAAGGCCGACCACATCCTGGTTAAGACAATGTGCTGCCTGATAAACAGACTGCATCCCCCAGTGTCTGCCTGGAGCTCCGCCAGCGTGTGGTCCGCCTTTGTCACAAGGTGCTGTTTATTCTGCCTGGAAGTCCAAGGACGGGACAACCCAGCTAAATGAAGCTTTTATTCCTCCCATTCTCTGGCAGGAATTCCTTGGGTCAAAAATATTTATTAATATTAGATTAAGGGAGAGGCATCCAGAATTCGCCAAAGACGCTTCCCTCACACTGTGGAAAACCTATAAAAGGTTTTGACCTTCCTTTCTGGCTATGAATGCTTCGGGGATTGGGGGAACTAGGGAACTTGGAAGATACAGTGCAAGCGCAACATAAAGATCAAGGTTTGCCAAGATTTTGTGTTGATAAATATTTATTTCCACATCTGTTTTCGATGTGCTCCCTTTCTCTTTTCCTTCCCCTCCCAACCCAACAACACACAGACCAAAGGAAGCGGAGGCTTAAACAATTCACTGATGACTGCAGCACAGGTTGTTTAAGAATCTGGGCAACAGAGTCCGAGTTTCTCCATTCTCCCTGCAGTTTGGTAAATTAAAAAAAAAAAAAAAGATTTTGTTATGCAGTCTCATTTATGGCAGTTAAGGTAAGAAATCTCTCTATGCGACCCTCTTATTGGTTTTTCTTTTTAACGCCCCTCAGAACAATTCAACATTTCCTGCTCTGCTTAAAGTGTTTTCAAATCTAAACATGGGACGTATTTTAAGATAGCTTTTAACCGCCAATTTTACTGGTGACTGTTATCACTGAAAGGAAGGTACTCTGTGATACCCAAGTTGTTTTAATATTTGTAATCAATAATTCCTATAAACAGACTCTGTCTTGGGAGTAGAATATGCAGCTGTTTCCTTTCCGCACTTACAGTGACCTCTTAAATATACTACAGCCCCTCATCTGTAGCTAGTTCCACATGTGTAGTGAAGACTTTCAGTAAAGTATTGATCTTACCTCCTGGAGGTCTTCCTGGAGGACGTTGCTTGAGACAATTGTTGCAGAACAGTTTGAAAAAGATGCCAGGTGGCATTTTGAAGGATTACCACCATTTCTGATAAGGCCTCTGAAGAGATTTCTGGCAGCTGAAGAACAATAATGTGCTACAGATTGATAATTTTGTGGTTTAGAACTAAATACTTGCACCTGGCGAATATCAAGGTTGACCGTGAGGATGAAAATTAGACCTAGATAGAAAACCTTGTGAAGGATAGCCTATAGGGGAGACAGTTATCCGGGCAACATCAACTTTTCTAGATGACGAAAGATCACTAAACTTTAGTGAATGGTTTTTCCTTTTTTTACATCACACCAGTCCTCAAGATTCAGGGTCAGCTGCATCTGGGAGTTTACCAAGGATGATAAGCTGATTTCTACTCCAAAGAGGCAGTTGTAAAAAGAGCAGCCTTGATCAAGGGGGCCTGTGACAGCGCCATGAGTTTTTGAATGAACACGCTTTCCTGTTTGTTGGCTGTGTGGCTTTGGGCATGTTTCTTAACCTATCTGAGCTTCAGTTTCCTCGTCTGTAAAATAGAGATACTAATACCTACCTACTTTGCGGTATTTGGTTGTGAGCAGTAGCTATTTATAATATAACAAGGTCTGGCAAAACAGTCAGCCCGCAGCAAATACTATTTGTTTCCCTTCCTATCTCCCTCCCTTGCTCTCCTTGGTTTGCACTTGCTTAATATGTACTTGAAGTTGGGTGTTTACTTCTTTGGGTCTCATTTCTAAAATGAGAACTTACTATTTCTAGGTCCCTCCTGCTTCTGAATTTGTATAGTACCATGAAGTATGAAAGGAAATATTTGTAGTCCACTATCAGGAGTGTTAATCAACGAAGACATGGTTTCTGCATGCTGAGATGTGCCACCGTCAGACCATGCTGGGATGATCCCTCCTTTGTTCTGTTTGGTAGCATCTTCGTACTGAATTTCACGGAATCTTGGAGTTTGGCCATTTTCATACTCTCTTTGGAATTGTTGAGGATTCAGGTTGTGGGATGGTGAGCTCTCTGTTGGTAGAACAGTTACATATTCTACAGCCCTTCTCCAGTTTCTGGTTTTGCTCTGGAAGACCTTGAGCGTCACAGAGCTGAGGAGATCCCTGAAGGTAAGAAATAGGTTTTTTAGTCTCTGTAATCATGGCGATCAACAGACTGCCAGGTAGGTAGTAGGTGCTGTCAGAGTCGTGAAATGAATAAATCAGGTTGATATCATTTATTGACCACCTACCTAAGCCAGAGGTTGTGCCAGAGCTTTATTTACGTGATTGTATATATTACGATACGAATCAGGTACAAATCATGTAGCAATTTTCTTCTTATACTTTGGAAAGGTAGATGTAAGAAGGCTGTCCACTACCAGATTTCTTCACTCCGCTTTTCCCGCCCTCTGCTTTCCTGTATCCTCAGCCCCAGGGTGTACTCTGATGACGTGTCCCACCATGACCTGATATTTGAAAGGACTGTAGGCATTTAGGATGCATGTAGTTTTTTCCCTCAATATCCAGTACCACAGTGTGATCTCCTCCCTAAGATGTTTTCACATCCTGCTGTAGCTGTAGCCTGTTCTTGTAGGAGCCTGTGTGTTTTCTGTTCTTCGTTGTTTCCAGAAGCCCCCGTTATCTCTTGATTATCTAAGGGACAGTGTTGTTATCTGGCTCGCAGCCTCTTGGAGATTTTATTGCTCTTTAGTATCTCTACCAGAGGGTGGGAGAGGGAAAGCAAGAAAAGCTGAGACTCAAACCAGTGCATTTTGCTACTTGGTTACAGTTCTGGTAAATGACCGGACCAGAAGAGAAGAACATTGAAGTTGTACGGTTTTCGTAGCCATTTGGCCCATCTCCCAAAGGTTTTGCTGGCCAGCGGGTTTGAGGCTAGGAAGTGGCTAGGGTGTGGTTTGTGGTTTCAGAGCTGGATGTTGCCTCTCTCCTCAGAAAAGATGGAATAAAGTCTATAGGTCATTCGAATGTTTGGAAAGCAGTTGACCAGACGTATACATATGGTTATCACTGGAACGTCACATGCAGGGTTTGTGTGCCAGCAGTGTGGCTGTGTGTAGAAGGTGGCATGAGGGTTGGATGTGGTTGTTTTCATCCCAAGTTTTTTGAAATTTGGGGCATGGGACAGAAGTATATAGTTTGGGTTTGGCATTCTGTGACTATCCAGTGGGGTTATTTTTTCTTTCCTCCTCTTTTATGGGGTAGTTTAAGGTTTAGATTTTCTTTTTTTAACCACAGAATCTAATTTAATTGTGGTATTTAAAAAACTATTTTTTGTATATGCGCCCAGAGCTTTTTCGGTTATTGGTAAACTTTAAAAAAATACTGCGGTGCATGTAAACATATATAATTTAAGAACCAGTCATGACTGAGGCCTATGACATCCTCTGGAAAATTCTTACTCGAGTGTAGTTCTAATTAACAAGGTATTTTCTGGTTTCCTTGTTGCATGCTTTATTAATAATAATGCTGTTAGATAGAATCTTTTTTCCTTCTGGGATTTAATTTTTTTCCTATTCCCTTTCTCAATAACTAATTCTATTGCAATTATCTTTAATAAAAAAGTGGTAAGCTTATGATAACAAACAACTAACATGATAGAGATAAGAACAATTGGATTCTTAAAAAGTAGGAATATTGCAGATGTTCTTTTATAATAAACTCACTGAAAATGAACTACAGGGAAACCTCATTAAACTGCAATTGGTTTATGCAAAAGAATCTTACAATTTAAAGAATATGCTCTTACTCGCATTAACTAGATTCCCTGACTATTGCTGTTGTTGCTGTTGTTTTAAAATAAGGATATTGGATAACTCGCTTGGCTCTTCATAACTGTTTTGTTTTTCCTGTCATGTGAATTCCAGGTTAAGACAGTTTCATTCTTTTAAGTAGTGAGGAGACTAATGTCTGAGTGAAATGCTGATAAAATTTGCTGCATATTTCTAACTGTGCTTTGGACCACAGTGAACAAGAGTGGCTAGGCTGTGAAATTTTGGTATTCAGAGGAAATGGTGATCTGAGTCTTTATTCTTGAACACATCAGGGTCTAGGGAAGAAAGCGTTGTTGTGCTGAGGAAAGATGAGATTGCAGCTCAGCACCAAGATTGCAGCTCAGCTCTAAGATTGCAGCTCAGCACCAAGATTGCAGCTCAGCTCTAAGATTGCAGCTCAGCACTAAGATTGCAGTTTAGCACCAAGATTGCAGCTCAGCACTAAGATTGCAGCTCAGCTCTAAGATTGCAGCTCATCACTAAGATTGCAGCTCAGCTCTAAGATTGCAGCCCAGCACTAAGATTGCAGTTTAGCACCAAGATTGCAGCTCAGCACTAAGATTGCAGTTTAGCACCAAGATTGTAGCTCAGCACCAAGATTGTAGCTCAGCACCAAGATTGCAGCTCAGCACTAAGATTGCAGCTAAGCAGCAAGATTGCAGCTCAGCACCAAGATTGCAGCTCAGCCCTAAGATTGCAGCTCAGTTCTAAGATGTAAGATGCACACAGTGAGTGAATCTCTGGGTGCATGCACCATAGCTGTGGGTTGCCTTTTTAACTTCAGGCATGGGAATGTATTTGAGGTATTTATTTATTTTATTTTATTTGGCCGGGGAATATGTATTTTATAAAATTATTTAATTATTATAAATTATTGTGTTAGCAAAATTATTTACCTCCATGTCAACTGATCGCTCAAAAATTACAAAAGTTTGTAATTTTTCTTGGCGCTCTTTTATGCTGTAGCCCTAGAAACTGAGAACTTCTCAAGGCTTGAGAAAGTTATACTGGATACAACAGAGCAACATACAGTGCTAGCGTCAGCATAATTTCTGGAAATTCTTCCTACAATACCAAAGAATTTTAAAGTACGTTTACTTTGTAAGTGCTAAAAATAGTGTCTAAAACATGGATAGCAGCTATTTATTGATGTTATTATGAGAAAGAATAAAATGCATAGGAAAACAAGATATTTACAATGTATATTTACTTAATATTCAGTACGTGTAAGCCTGAACTCACTCTCTAGCACAGGAGCTTTAGTATGTTCCAGGATGGTATGTCTCTCCTGTTGAAAGGCTGTCTTCCTCAGACACCACTCCCTTGGAAAGAGGTTTTGTGGGTGATAATATGGCAGTGGATCAGAGCATTAGCCGCATTTGATATGGTGTGACCACCACTCTTTTAAACACTTCTCTGCCCAACTTAATGTGCAGCAGGGTTGGGGAAAGAGGTGGCAGTAATACGTTAGCATAAATACTAGAGAGAGATTTCTCTTTCCCAGTGAAGTATTGTTGGTCTTGAATGAGTAGCTGAAGGAAGCTCTAGGGCTTCTAGCCTCTTCTCCTAGGCCCTCATCATGCTCATGATGGTCGATGCCTGTTGTGGAATAGCCTCTAAACTGGGGAAAGGCTTAATGACCTTTTGTCGTCCTTAATTCGGTTCTTTCTATGTCACCAAGTTGTCAAGCAGCAACTTTACCATGATGTCTAAACTTTTCAATTTTTAAAGTATAAATAGTCATACTAAGTTAATAGTAAGAGATTTTAGAAAAAAAAAATAGGTTAAGAAAACTGAGTCGAATTTTGCAAAGTAGTTTAGCTGAGTCAAGATTTATAAAAAATCCACATTGTGAGCCCTTAGGGAGTATTAAACAATGTTGGGTGATAGTATGGACCTCCATCTAGTTTGGAACGCTAGTGAAAGAAACTGATGTTTACTGGTTGCCTGCTATGAACCAGGAACCTTGCAGGGTCCTTATATGTACTTGTGTATTTATTTATTTATTTATTTATTTATTTTATTATTTTTTTTGTGGTATGTGGGCCTCCCTCTGTTGTGGCCTCTCCCGTTGCGGGGCACAGGCTCCGGACGCGCAGGCGCAGCGGCCATGGCTCACGGGCCCAGCCGCTCCGCGGCACGTGGGATCCTCCCAGACCGGGGCGCGAACTCGGTTCCCCTGCATCGGCAGGCGGACGCGCAACCACTGCGCCACAAGGGAAGCCCCTGTACTTGTGTATTTAATCCCTTGAGGTGGTCTTACTAGGTCTATTTTAAAGATGCAGTAACTGAGATTTGTAAAACTTTAACCAAGTTCCCCAGGTCACACAAATAGTAAGTGGCAAGCCAATCTTTCGTGAAAACCCATGCCTACAGTCCGTTTTTCTAGAATTCCAAGGTCTGAGCTGCTAGTGAAATAGATGAATTTGGTAAATCTATAGCCTTAGCTATTTAAGCAAATTCCCTATGGGTGCAATTATAAAGCAGCATTCCACTCAACACAGATATTTACATACTCATTCCCATCTGCCTCTCCTCTAATCAATCAACTAGCCTGGTCCTGGGATTCCTCCTCCATGAAATATATTAGATTGATCTTCTCCTCTCTATTGCAAAAGCTAAAATGCTATTCAGGCCCTTCAAACGTATCACTTGAATGGTTAACTGGTAAATTAATATACTGAACCACCACTTCCCTTACGTCATCCAGTGTCTCCCGGTTGCCAGCAAATAGGTCAAAACTCCTAAGGATGGCATTGAAGGATTTATATAATCTGTCTCCCTTTCTGTATTTATATAATTTATATAATCTGTCTCCTAATCTGACTGCCTTTTCAGAATCCTCTACCACCACCCCTATATTGGGACCCGGATCCACTGTTGCCAAGTGGTCTCCCTGCATCTCTACCTGGGCGTGATGCTGTTTCTCCTGCCTTTTCACTGCTTAATAAACTTGACCATTCTGACTCCAGTTCCGATCCTAGTTCTTTTCTAAAGCTACCCTATTTCTGAGGTCTAGAGGTCTTTCTTACTTAGGCCACCTCTTGTTAAACCAATCATTTGGCCATAACCACTTACTGCAAGGCATTGAGAAGAGAACCGGTTTGACTATGACCCTTTTACTTATTGTCTGTGTGACCTTTGGCAGGCCATTTAATATATAAGACTCAGTTTCCTTAAATATAAAATGGGTTATGGTTCGGAACTATCCCCATTTGACCTCCCACGGGGAAGCTTCTTTTCTTTATGGCTCAGTTCCTAAAGTTGTAACATGGAGATAATAAGAGTAACTAACAGAATTGGTGTGACAATTAACTGTGCATTAATCAGGATGAGTGAGGTTATTTTACCGGAAAAACCAAACCCAAATCTTAGTGTCTTTTTTTTTTTTTTTTTAAATTTATTTATTTTTGGCTGCATTGCGTCTTTGTTGCTACGCACGGGCTTTCTCTAGTTGCGGTGAGCAGGGGCTACTCTTCGCTGCGGTGCACAGGTTTCTCATTGCAGTGGCTTCTCTTGTTGCGGAGCCAGGCTCTAGGCATGCGGGCTTCAGTAGTTGTGGCACGCGGGCTCAGTAGTTGTGGCTCGCGGGCTCTAGAGCACGGGCTCTAGAACGCAGGCTCAGTAGTTGTGGCACATGGGCTTTGATGCTCTGCGTAATGTGGGATCTTCCCGGACCAGGGCTAGAACCCATGTCCCCTGCATTGGCAGGCGGATTCTTAACCACTGCGCCACCAGGGAAGCCCAATCTTAGTGTTTTAAAACCACAAAATTTTATTTCTTGCTCACACTCCGTGCCCATCTCAGGCTGGCAGGAACTCTGCTCTACAATGTTCGTATTCAGGGACCCTGAATGTTCATATTGCTGGAACTGTCACTAACTGGAATAGCACAGTCAATGTGGCAAGAGGAAGGGGATGGAGTGAGCTGTGCATTAGTTCTTAGAGCTGCTGCTCAGAAGTGATATGCATTTCAATAGCCAAAGCAAATCTCATGCCCCAGCTAACTTCAAAGAGGCAGGGAAGAACAATGCCACCAAGTGCTCAGAAGAACGAGGCCCAGAGTCATCTGGGAACGGCACTAACCGTGGTCTTACCTTGTGTCATGGGGCCATTTTCTTATGGTACCGTTCATGTTTTACCTGCCCTTCTGTGACATAGGCTCCTTGGTTTCAGAATGAGGGCTGTGCTTTCTGCCCTCCTTTCCCTACAATGATCAGCATAGATCCTCAGTACATGTTTCACTGAATAGAGGACTACTCCAAGTAGTTTCTCCCCAATGCTAGGGAGCATTTTAGGTTTTAAGTCCCAGGATTTGCTTTTGTATGACCAAAAGTCTTAGGTAGAACGACTTCCCTGGTGGCGCAGTGGTTAAGACTGCACGTTCCCAATGCAGGCGGCCCAGGTTCAATCCCTGGTCAGGGAACTAGATCCCACGTGCATGCTGCAACTGAGTTTGCATGCCACAACTAAGGAGCCTGCGTGCTTCAACTAAGACCTGGCACAACCAAATAAATTAAAAAAAAAAAAAAAGAAAGTCTTAGGTAGCATATGCGTAATGCAAAACCAAGGTGAGGTCTCTGAAAGACCTTACTGTCTCCTGCTATCTCTTTGCTTGAGCCATATGGAAATCTAGACTGCGGACTTGGTGCGTCAAGAGAAGTGCTCCTTTAAAACTTCACCTTCCTTTTCTAAAGAACCGTTGCCAAAGGCCAGGATTAATTTCTAATTTTCAGTTGAAATTTTCAGTTGAAGATCACCTGCTGGATAGTCTGAAGTCAAATTATCAACATC
This sequence comes from Physeter macrocephalus, assembly GCF_002837175.3. Lineage (NCBI taxonomy): Eukaryota > Metazoa > Chordata > Mammalia > Artiodactyla > Physeteridae > Physeter > Physeter macrocephalus. The sequence continues at coordinate 127,144,678 of NC_041220.1, forward strand.
TTATTTGCTTTTTCTTTTCTAATTATGTAAGACATTTATATTTGTTATGGAAAAGTTAGCAAATATAGATGGACAAAAAGAAAAAAAACACCATAAAAGGGAAAATTACCCCAAAGAAAAACATCTTATTTCTCATCTTGAGTTAATATCTTTTAAACAAAACACCATATACTCTTTCATTGCTGTAGTGAATGTTTCTTACAACACTGATCAATTAACATACTGTGTTATAGTTTCTGTCACTACACTGTAAATTTACAGACAGTAAATTTACATCATAAGCTTGGCCTGATGTTTTCAAAGAAATTCCTTTTTATTAAACAAATTTTAAACAATACATAACAACTGTCTTTCTCTGACTTAGAATTACAAACCCCAGATGCAAGCATGGCTTTTTAAAAGTCACGAAAACAATCTTTAAGTAAACAAAATGAAGTGGGTCGCAAGGAAGCGGTTCCATGAGTCTGTGGCTTGATGTGCTCCAGGGATGAGAGAGGCATTCCTAAAAAATCAAGATGCTCTGAAAGAAATGGGCAAAGGGGCGTCTCCTCTCTTGTTGGGGCCCTTGACAGGGTGCCAAGGTTGGAAAATGAGTACTTTACTGCTGTCAGAGCCATTGGAGGAGCCCGAGACGCGGGAGTCCGTGTTCCAGGCATCCACTGCCTTTGGTCTATTTGATCAGCAACCTCAAACTGTAAGTCAGAGAGCTGGCTGGCCGCGGGGAGAAGAGGTGCTGGCGGGCGTTCCCTCTGATCTGACGCCATGATGCTTTTCTCCCATGGCCACCCTTGGATCAGAACGTCAGTGGGTAAATGGTGTGATCTTTTTGGGAAACTGGCTCCCTGTTCTCTCAGGGCCTCTTCCCTCTTCCAGGCCAGTGGGGAGAATTTACTGCCTTCAGTTCCTCTTAAAGAGGACACGTTGTGGGCTGGATTTGGGGGTACTAGTCTCAATGCGTAGACATCACACATTGGGACTGATTAAATCAACACAGAAATGGTATATTAAATGAAATGAAAATGTAAGCTGAGGGGCCTGGGTAAGATGACAACCAATATTTGTTTAATGCATTATAACATAGTGTCATTATTACTGTTGTTATTAACTCCGTCTTATAGACAAGGAAATTGAGGCAAGCAGAGGTTTAAGACTCTTGCCCCAAATTACATGAAAATGATTTCTAAGTTTCCTTGGAGCTCAGTATTACATGGTGAACGGTCTACATTTTCTTTCCTATAAACTCAACTAATGCCTTTCTCTCCTTCAAGGCCTGTATTTTCACCTCCACACCTTCTGTCTCCCCACAGCCCTGTGACTATGCCGTGAGTGTTAGTATCTGGGCCCCTTTGTTAGTATATTGTCCTTTCCCATTCTCCCTACTCTTTATTTGCTTAAATTCTATCTTTTTCTCAGCCTTCCCTGGTCCTTCCAGCCCACAGAGATCTCTGTTACCCGAAAAGCTCCTCTGGCATTTGTTAGCTGTTGTACTTCTTTAGGGCTTACCGAGTGCCTAGTAGTGGAAGTTATCTTTGTATAAGTTTATGTGCTAAACCCAAATCTACACTGTAAACTCCTACAAGGCAGAACAACCTTGCGTATAGCAAGCTTCAGTGAACACTAGTGCTTTATCTCATACTTTATGATGTACTTTTCCTCCTAGATAAATATACGTAGAGTACTGTAGATTCTGTAACCTCTGAAAGGAATGGCCATATGATTAACATCATTATTCATATTGACGTAGTCCATTCAGGAAGCAATCAGAGGAGACGCTAAATTGAAAACCTGAAGCTTGGGAAATATTTATCCTAGCTTCATGTTATTTAGTATTTCTTCAATAACTGAAAAGGATTTATGGATTTAATGGCATATACCAAGATTTAGAACTCCTGTACACTTTATTTTGTGCCATGTGCTTAAGCATCAGTGAATTGAAATCACGGACCAGAAAATCAAGCAACATATACTGTTCTGCTTCCTCGAAGTCAGGCTTCTCCCCTGGAGTTGAGCCCCTATTGAATGCTAACTCTATGTCCATTTCATCAAAGCCTTCTTCAATCCTTTTTTAGAGTCAAAAATAAAGATCTGGATAAAACCCAACTATCTGCAACTTAATCCTGTTGATTTCAAAACCCTTAGCACAAAAGGAAAATAAGGCTAAGTAACTTAAGGCACATGCATTCTGCATATGTTTTCTCCAAAGATACAGGGTCTCGGGTCTTAAAAGACTTAAGCCTGAAGTTTGCAACTTTGATAATAAAGGCTGTTTTGTGTTTCAACAGCGTCTGATGTTTAAAGATTAATCTGTCTCTAAATCCATCCTGAGGAGAGCCCAGATGTAGTAAATAGAGATGATTCAACCAACTTTATGGGGAAGGATTGGAATTTTGCCTCAAATCCTACCCTTCGGAGGCAGAAATCTCCAGTTTGGCAACATACATTGATAAAAATAAGTGAATATTTTCTAAATCTCCATTTCCCTTTGGTTTGTAAAGACAGTCTTAAAAGTAGTTAATTGCCAATAGGCAGATGATTAACAGGTGCTGCAAGGATTTGAATTAACAGATGAAAGGCAGCAAGAGGTAGGAACAGAGCCTGAAAAGAAAGGACAGATAGTGGATATTTTTCTGAAGAATACATAGCTGGGTTTTTTTTTTTTTTTTTTTTTTTGCTTTTCTTCCTTCAAACATACCAGTTCACAGGATAATCATCAGCACAGCCGTTTACATTTACATAATGCTTTACCACTGGCTTTCACAGATTTTTATTCCCAACAGAGCCTGAAAAGAAAGGACAGATAGTGGATATTTTTCTGAAGAATACATAGCTGGGTTTTTTTTTTTTTTTTTTTTTTTTGCTTTTCTTCCTTCAAACATACCAGTTCACAGGATAATCATCAGCACAGCCGTTTACATTTACATAATGCTTTACCACTGGCTTTCACAGATTTTTATTCCCACTTGATCAGAGGGTGCCTGCTTTGTGCTGAGTGCCTAATCTTGAAATAAATCATTTACTATATGAGGATTTAAACAGGTCTTTTGGATAAAAAATGCATTACATATTTATGAGCACTGATTTCAAGAATCATTTTGAAAGAACTATTGATGTTGCTTTATATTAGAAATCTGAACTTAATCCCAAATCATGTTTGTAAATCCCTCGGGGTCCATTTCCTCCGTGTAAGAGGAAAAACGTTTAGGTGCATGTCAGGAGTTTACGAACCTTCTGCCACTATTTTCATTCTATTGGGAAAATGAATTTTCCGAAATTAAAACGGCAGTCCATTTTTCGAGGCAATAATGATGATGATAATCATGCTAATAAAATGTAGGGGTTCTAATTCAGTACAGCAGGGGAGAGGAGATTATAGTCTGTTAAAACAGTCCTTTGATGTCTTCTGTGAAGAGGGATCCCAGAAATGGTTCTCAGTTTTATCATGCATTATTCCTTGAGTGTCCTTGAGTTATTTTTTTATTTAGAGGTTATTTGTAAGGGTTACTGCCACTAAACTAGTTGTTTCCTGTGTGATCAAATCCCCAAGAATCTAGGAGAAAAGACAATTGCATGTCACTGAAATTATTTTTTGAGCCCCTGGGAAGAGAAAGAAAAAATAGGATGATCATTGTTTACTGATTGCTACAGTTCAACTGCACTCAAAGATTTTGCCTTTTTAAGTTAAAAATAAAATTACTAGGGGAAGGCTTTTTTTTTTTTTTTTTCCCCTCTTTAAAGAAACAAGAGGAGAAAAAAAAAAAAGAAAAAAATGAAAGCAGGGGCCGCTTTGCAAGGCTACTGGTGCCTGAGTAGAATTGTTAACTGGTTCCCTCTCTCTGTGCTGGGCTGTCTGTATTCACTGTATCACAAGCTTGAAGCCAGACCTCATTTGACTGAGCCAAAAAATGGTCCTTTTGTTGCTGTTTTTTTCCCTAGTGTCATCTCTCATGGTTGCCTGGGCAACCAGTGTGTATCCTTTCAGCATAGGTTACTGGGCCCCAGGAAGGAAGTGCTCCAGTGCTGGCCTGCTATTTTTATAGAACCGTTACATAATACAATCTATTAAAACTTCCTCTTGGTGTTTTATTGCACAAAGGGGAAATTAAGTTTGATGACTCCTAAATGTTGGATGGAGGATGTCAGGTGACTTGGACTGTTTGGCTCAGGCCACAGAGCAACAATATTCCTATATGCAATTCAAGGAGAACCAATATACAAGCATGCCCTTGGCAATGATCGCCTGCCTGCGTATCACTGCAGGAAACTGAGCCCTCAGCTGCTCAGGGGTGCAAGTTTTGTCAAAATGCACAATGCCCCCTCTCTGGTAGGATGGCAGCGGACAATGAAACACTATTCACAGCTCAGGGCAAATGGGAATTTTAAAGGTGTAGCACATATGCTTTTTTTTTTTTTTTTTTTTTTTTTTTCGGTGCGCGGGCCTCTCACTGCTGTGGCCTCTCCCGTTGCGGAGCACAGGCTCCGGACGCGCAGGCGCAGCGGCCGTGGCTCACGGGCCCAGCCGCTCCGCGGCATGTGGGATCCTCCCGGACCGAACCCGCGTCCCCTGCATCGGCAGGCGGACTCTCAACCACTGCGCCACCAGGGAAGCCCAGCACATATGCTTTTAATAGGCGGGATGATTACTGGAAAAGAGAATTGGATTGAAAGGCAGAGGACCAGGATTCTCTTCCCAGAACTGCCACTTCGGCATTGCGTGAATGCACTGTGCGCACCGCTGTCCCCCCGTGGTCGGGTATGCCGCTGGGTCACTCTGAAGTGGTCCCAGGCAGGGGCATCAGGAGCGGGAAGGCACGATAGCTAACTAGCTTTTTTTTTTTTTTTTTTTTTTTTTGGTGGTATGCGGGCCTTCCTCTGTTGTGGCCTCTCCCGTTGCGGAGCACAGGCTCCGGACGCGCAGGCTCAGCGGCCATGGCTCATGGGCCCAGCCGCTCCGCGGCATGTGGGATCCTCCCAGACCGGGGCGCGAACCCGGTTCCCCTGCACCGGCAGGCGGACGCGCAACCACTGCGCCACCAGGGAAGCCTGCTAACTGGCTTTTTAGTGGAGAGCACTGAAGGCCACAGAGCCCTTTTGCATTGGCAACACGACTTCGGGGATTCTCCACTTGCTACAGGACCTATAATAGGGTTTGCAAGCTCATAACTCTTCCCCCCGACACAGCTTACTTAGGGGTTACAGTTGACTACCAGTCGGAATTAAAGCAGGTCCAAGTGCATAGTGGGATCAGAAGACCTGTCCTGATCTTTCCATTCCTGGAGCGGAAAGGAACCCTTTAACCCCCGGGAGAGACTAATGGCCACAAGTGACCTGAGACTGGGGTTCCTCGGCCCAGAGAGGATCTGAGCTGGGCACTTTCCCCTGTCTCTTCAAAATCTTCCTCTGAGGCTTTCTTCACTCCCATCACCTCAACTACAACTTGAGGCGCCCGACTCTTAAATCGGTGTCTCCAGCCTGCTTTCCTTCCGGGCTCGTCTGTCCTGTATTCCCAGCTGCCTGATGGAGATCTTTTTCTGGCTGTCTCACTTTACCTTGAGCTCAACCTAGCTAAGGTGAAACACAAACCTTTTGTTTCCCAACCCAGGACCCTTGCTGTCCCCCTGGTTTCCCTGAGTAGCTGATTTCAGAGAATGTGAAATGTTGCTGATCATCTAGTCCAATCTTTTCATTAATTAGATGAAGCAGATGAGGCTGAAGAGGTTAAGTGATTTGTTCAAGGTTACCCAGGGAGTTGAGAACAGAGGGGAGACCTCTGCGTGCTGGATTCCCACTCCCTTGCACCCGGGCTTGATGTCTCTAGGAATTTTGAGCCCTCTTCCTTCACCGGGTCTTATCAGTCTTTCTTTCGTGATCTCTCATAATCCAGTCTTTATTTCCCATTTCCACACCTGCCACCATAACTGAGGTTCTTGTTTGCCTCAGACTTGGACTATTTTAGTTTCCTAATGGGTTTGCTGCCTTTAATCTCTACCCCTTGAGTCAATATTGTATTTGACCTCTGGAAAAACCTCACAACTTTATCATGTCACTTTATTATGCAGACACTTTTGCCTGTTTACATTCAAGCCTGAATTTAACTCTCCATAATCTGACCCTCCCACCCCCAGCTTGCATTTGTAGCTTTATCATCCATCCCAATCAGTGGCCCTCTGTTCAGTAAGGTTTATTTTATTGGCCATCTTTTTTTCCCACAGGTCAGAGATTCCTGGACTGTTTTCCTTTTCTCATGTTATTGCTTCAGACAGGATGATCTCTGATGAAGTATTCCCAGCACTATTCTCTAGGGCTTCCGGAAAATCGAAAAGGATATGGAGCTGATAGAATCGTAATGAATATTTCGCTCAGAACTTCAGTCCCTCATTCAGAACACTTCACTGAGTGTCTCCATTATGCTCAAGCAGTAACCAAGCAAGATGCAGCCCCTGCTGCGTGGGAGCTTATTAAGAGCAGAAGGTAGGCGTTACAGAAAAATTACATAGCCATTAAATACATGATCACACAAAGAGCTAATTTATCACAAATGCTTTAAGGGCTCTGGACCCTAAGTGAGAGTGCAGGAGAGCAAAGAATGGCGGAGGGTGGGGGTGGAGGTGAGGGCAGGGCAGCCTGGTATTTAATATAGTCTGAGAGGCAAAGGAGAATTTTCTGAGGAAGTGACAAGAGGGCTTGGAGAAGGCAAGGGAGTGGTAAGGGGGAAGGAAAGGTACATCCAGGCTGAGGGAACAGGGTGGTGAAAGCCTCTAGAAGCAAGGATCTAGATGCTGTGCGGCACCTGAGAAAAGGGCTGGAAGGCTGAGCCCTGAGACTCTGGGGGAAATTATATATACTGTATATACAAAAAGTTTTGGGAAGCCCCGCATGATAGCACTCCATCTCTCTGTAGGCTTTACAGTCTATAATAAGTCAAATTCTTTTGTTTTTAGGGGAATCCTTCCATGCGGTAAAATTTCTGCTCAGAGAAGTACACAAATAATTGTGCATAAGTAACAGTGTTTACTTTCTTTGTTTTAAAGATATAATGATTTAGGGGATTGGGTTGAGCTTTCCTCAAACCCCTGGCTTGGGCAGTAAAGTTACATTTCTTATGGTTTCTTATCCTAGGAATTTGACCTTATTTTTCCTTTGGGAAGACGTTTCTTTAAAAGTGTAAACTCAATTTCATTAAATAGCTGGTTCACTCTAGAACAGTGGACTCAGGGAACTTCTAATTGTTTAACTTATATTCATTAAAATAAGAAAACATGGCCCCTTAGATAAGGTGATGAAAGCAACCTTTTATTTCTATAAATTCAATTGAGTAATAGAAGAAAGTATAAGATACAGGAAAGGTAGGGGTTTAAAACTTGAAGATATTATTTAAAATTTTTTTTTCTTAAAAACTTTGACCTAAAAAAGCTGCTCTGTGTAGAAGGGGAAAATAATAGAGCTGGAATGCTGTACGTGACTCTGTTCTATTAATGTAAACAGGAAGGATGGAGAACATTTTCATTTTTTCTTTCCCTTTGGCAAGCTCTCAGCTCAGCTTCCTATGGGTGGAAATGGGCAATAAATAGCAGGGTATCCAGTGGCCTCTTTCTAGGCCTCCTGGTTACTAGCATTGGCAAGAACTTCACTCCCCTTTTCTTTCTTCTTATTTTTAGAGTGTTGACTTTTTTCTTTCTCAGGGTTGAGGGTAAGGCAAGGGCCTGTCATTATCAGAGAGTGAGGTGAACCACAGAGACTGGTTTCCCAGGAATCGGCACCCAGCTGCCAACCTGGTGGGTCAGTCATCATCTTTAGTACCGCGGGTGGTTTTCCTGTGAAAGTGAGACTTCCTTTAAATCACACACACACACACACACACACACACACACACACACACACACACACACGAGTGGTATGCATCCCCCCCCCCGACCCCTCCATCTGTTAATCTGAGAAAATATACCTCTTGTCCTATTCTCTTCTGCAAAGAATTCTCTCTGAGTTGAACTGTAAGCAAAATGCTAAGTAATTTCTGAAGATGAGAAATCATTACATTTTTTTTTCTTGTGTTTCATGGTGAGCCACCAAATACTTTTCTGTGGCTTTGACTAAAGGACAGGATTTCCCTTCTACTAATGAGAAGAAAAAGTAACCTCTGGTTTTAAAAAGGCTTTGGAATTCTTGAAAGAAATTGTTGCAATATTGGACATTTCAGCCAGCCTAAGCTATCTGGGGAGGTCAAAGGTGGAGAAACGACAAGAATGAGAATAGTTTTCTGGTTGACGACAGTCAAACTTTAACAATCTTTAGGTGTAATCCAGTTACACTTAAATATAGCGTTGCTAGAAGGATACACCAAAAATATGGTAGAGTTACGATGCTTTGTTCTCATTGGCAGAAAAGAGAACTTTATCTTTGTGGGGTACTTCTTCATTTGGGGGCAGGCGCTTTGTTTTCAGGCAAACTGGGCAGAGTCCACTCATCCGTTTTCTTTTTCAAGTTAAAATGCAACAGCCCTTTTTCAATGACCTTGGATTCTGTAACTAAATGTGCACCTGTAGGGCCTGGCAGCTTGAGCTTGATTTTTCTCATCTCCTGGCTGGAGGGCCATTGCTTCCTCAGTTATGTCTCCCAGCTGCTAGTTCAGTCTTATGGGGTATTTGAAGATCATCTGAGAAGCTGCAGTAGAGAGCTGTGAAATAATTAAATATTTGACATTTTGGTGGGCCCAGAGGTGAAGAATGTGTTTTCCTGTCCAGGTAGGAACATGATCGTTTTACATGGAGGTGACAGGATATGACGCCTCTGCCTTCTGGGGGCTGGGAGTTGTAGTTTAATGGGCGTCTGGTATTATGTTTTAAAATACCACTGTCATTTGAGCCCCTCATGTTTTAAAAATGTCTGGTTTTTCATAAGAGAAATTATAAAGTTGCATCACTGAATTCATATGATTGTTTGGGGACAGGGCACTCAGGCTGACTATTAGGGCCCCCAGTTTTATGTCCTTTGTGATTGCATCACTCCTCAGAGTATGGTAAGAATGACTTTATGTACTTTCTTTCTGGCTACTTCTTTGTAGGCTGCTTGTTAAGACAAACAAGAAAAGGAAAATTTTATAGGAATTTTGCTTCTTTGACTTCTATTGGTAACATTAATAGTTGTCTGAGATTGACAACGAATTCTAAGACCAGCAACCAGTTCTCCAAAGCCTCACACTTTTACAGGCCTCTTTCAGTTTTACAAATAAGATGATCAGTGCTTTGGGGCATTAGCGGAATAAGATGACACAAGAATTTTAACTACCATTAATTTCATCATTGGAGGTAGATCTAAAGTCGCAGAACTTCAGGCCTGGACGTTACTTTAAAGGTTTTGTCCAATTTCTTGTTATACAGATAAAGGAATAGGAAAATGAAGTGCCTCAGATAAAGCCACGTGGTCCTTATGAATGCCCGGTTGCAGGCTAGCTGTCATATTGGAACCCACGTTGTACCATGGTGACCACTTCCTATGCAGTCTCACAGAAGCCTGGCACCTGGCCAGGTGTTTTATATACATAGTGGCTTCGAGAGAGTACAAGCTTGAATCCTTGTACTAACACTAACCTCCTTAAACCTCATTTTTTTAGCTGTAAAATGGTGATAATAGTAGTCTCTACCTCTTATGGAGATTAAATCAGGTAATCTATGTAAAAATTTAGCCCATAGTAAGTACCCTATAAATGTTAGTTGTTATTATTATTAGGCTCAATTTCATTAATCATTTAAAATATTTTTAAACCATTGTGTTATAAATTCTACCTATCAAAACTAGTAAGCTATTATACTTTCACCCCCTTCATCTAATATGCTTGTTCAATGTCTACTGTGTGTAAGACACTGCTGGGTCTTTTGTAAAACAGAAATACAAATAAGAAATAATCCCTGCCCTCTAAGGGTCTTTGTGTATGTGTGTACATGTGTGTATGTACGTGTGCGTATGTATGCATGTGTGTATGCGAGTGTATATATGTGTGTATATGTGTGCATATGTGTGTGTATATGTATGTGTGTTATGTGTGTATGTGTGTATGTGTATGGGAGAATGTAAGTAACACGGAATGGGGGTAAAAGATGGTAGAAGTTAAGTTTGGTGATATGATACATTATCTTGCTCTGTGTCTATCCTTCCTGATATTGGCATATCATTTCTATTTGTTGTTTATGAGCTTGTCTCCCAGCAACTTCACTGTATCTTTACAACTTCCAATGACTTCTTAAACTCTTGGTCTCCCCCTAACAGAGCCTAATCCCACTACACTCAGGAAGACTGCTAAGACCATCAACTGCCCCCCTCTCCATCCCCACCTAAACAGTCTGCAGTTTTTACATGCATGTAGGAGCAAGATTACCTATTGGACATTAACATTTGTAATATTTCTGAGAACATGATTGCCTGGGGATAAGGGGAGATTTTTCTTACTGAAAACTTTTACCACATTTTTTTCTCAAAGCTTCTCTACCACAGAGTCACAAAGAGCAGAAATATCCCTCCTTCTATGGAATCTTCGGTCATCCACCAGTATTTCCACCCATTCTAGGGCTGTGATTTCTCATTAGGTGGAGGTTATCCTGTCTTGTGTAAATACATACTGAATTCTCACCCTTTTATCTTGAGTACTATCTGCTGTTCTGTTACCTGTAGTTTTCTTTTTCTCGCTGTTAAAAATACCTGGGTCTCTTTTGTCTTCAAGAAGGTACCAAGTAATCTCCACACTATCTTATTTATAATGTCATCTCATTAAGAAAGAAAAAAGCATATTTATCTCCCTCCTAAGAGTAAGCTCATGGAATGCATGTATACATTTTATACCTACATATTTCCCTACTATCCAGCCTCCATACCCCCAGCTTTTACAGTCTGCCATTTGACAGAAATCCTTTATACCATGGTCATCTTTTGTCTGTGCCCGAAGTTCTTGCTTCTGATTTTACCTTTAGAAATGTTAATCACTTCTGGCCTAACATTAGTGATGGCAGAGTTTCTTATTTATCCTCACATGTTACTGATTTCTTTATCTCTTCAAACTGTGAGTATCCCTGGCCATCCTCTTTGTTTTCTACCCTAGGAAATACAACGTCGGACACGGCTTCAAGTTATCTGCCATGTCTAGGTGACTCATAAATCCATATATGCAGCTCTTCCTGTAACAGACATATATCCAGAGTAATCCACTGTTACCAGAAACCTCGCCATTTGGATATCTCAAAACCTTTGGTTGCACCATGCAACCAAAGTAGATAAAAAACGGTCAAGGAACGATTTTATATGATTCAACCTAATAGTTATGTCCCGAAACTGAAGTTACTGCTTTCTCCCAACCTTCATTTCCTCCAGCCAGCCCCTTACTCCCATTGCAGTTCTGGACGCTTGGTTGCCAGGTTTGTTACATTGGAGACACGGGTATAGCAGCAGCACTCTCTTTCATCTGTCTCTCTGTTTCTCCTCCGTTTCCCCTGCAAGCAAGAAGGCTTATAGCTGTTCTCTGGTTTTTTTCTTCTTCGTAACCACGTTATCCCCGGAGTGCCATAAGGAAGTTTGCACACCCCTTTGTATAACCTGATTTATGCCCGGGAGCGCTGATTCTTGGGTAATATGGGTTTGTTTATTGTCACTTCTTTGGAGGGTCCTTTGTATCTCTTGTTCGAAGTTAAAAATACTTGTGATTAGATACAAGGTTCTTTCTTGCTCAATTTTTCAGCATAGGTCTACTACTCTACCCTGGGTCTATTATTTTAGTATAATAAACCACAGTTAAATTTCAGTAAGCTTCAGTTTTCTAATCTCTAAATTGAGACTAATAATATTAACAGTCTCATAAGGTAGTGGCTGAATTAATTTAATACATACAAATCACTTAGAACAGTGCCTGGGACATAGTAAGCCCTTTTAAAATGTAAATTATGCTGAAAAAAAATGAGAAGATTCATTATCATGTGATGGGGTCAAATTTCTTTTGCTGTTTTCTATGTTTCTGCAAAACCAAAACATAACAAAACCACACTCAAACTCCACAGCTTTTAAAGGAGTTATGTTTAGTTCTGGGTCTGTAAAAGAGCTTTTGGTTAATTCTTACTTGTCTTGATTCAATTTCATCCTCCTTAACTGTAGTGCTTTTTAATGATGGTTAAAAAAAAAAAAAGCTAAAAATAAAATCACGTACTCTTTAGGAGGTATTTAATATCAAATGTTCTATTAAAGGGTTGCTATGAAGAAAATCTTTTGGTAAAGGTGATTCTCAAACTTTAGTTTGCTGAAATGGCCTAAGAAATAGAGTAAGGAATTTGCGCTGCGGTAATATCTTTGAAGTCTGGTCGCCTGCCTTTAATTTTGCAGTAAGCGCCTAATCTCATTAGATTTCATACACTCAGTGTTTGCACTTGCACAAAAGCTGTCCAAACAAAGCCAAAATGTTGACACCACCGTCCTCTGATGGCATTTAGAATGAATATATTAAACACACTTGCACTAGCCTTGCATTAAGCTAAGAAATAAATTTTGAACTTTGAACTCAGCAGGATAAAAAAGCTTTACTTGATAGCCGAGCAATTGTGTTGTGGTATGGTATAGGGAATTCACTGTGTTGTTCAGAGTCCAAACTTGCAAACATTCTCTACATACAGTAGGCACTGCACAAGTAAAGAATTAAAGTAAGGAACAGTCCTCAAATCCTGTTGTTAGGGACCTAAATGGAAAGTAAAGTGGGCTGGTGGATTTGCTTTGAAAATCACTGAATAAACCTTGATTAAATTCACTTCAGAGAAGGACTCAAAATGAAAGAATATCTTTTAGTTAGTGTGTGAGAGTATGTCTATTCAATTCACCTTGCTAATTTACACGTTTAGAAATTCTCTTTAAAAATCTGGCAATCTTATCTTTTTATTGAAGGTTTAGAAGCTGACGACTGTAAAGAGGGCTCACATAAGACTTGTTTGTCCCTTTAAATAGAATGAAGATAGCAGCAAGGCTGGAATTGAGAATTAACTAAATCTAATGCCTAGGGGTATTTAATGGTTTCTAACTAGATAGTACCCAAAAGAAATAGATTTCCCTGTAAAACATGTATAAATGTTTATAAACCTATGTACCTGGAACATGGCCATCAATTAGGAAGCAGGTGCCAGCAATGCTTGATCAAGGAAAATAGTTATCATAAAGTTCACATATTAAAATTTGTGCATGTTCCTTACTAAGAATCTCATAGTTGCTTAGTCCAATTGCTTTCACTCTTACTTGACATGGTTTTTGGCTTGGGTATTTGCTTTTGGCTTATATTAAGGGCTTTTTAAAAGAAACACTATTTGAAATGTATTTTACTAGCAACTGTCAGAATACCATTGAAGACATTATCTATTCTATCTTACATCATCCTTATTATGAACACTATGAAAAAAATTCTCTTCGGCCTTCATGTCAAGAATGGTAGCATTATTTTAAATAGCTGGCTTGTTTTTACTTTCTGATGTTTGTGAACCTTTAACTAATTGATCACCTTTCCATCCTTGCTTTTGCTTCCAGGAAGCTTAGAGCTCTACTTGCTACCTAGTGCCAGCAATTGTAAGGCAATCAATCTGTGCATGTTACTGACTCTTGGCTTTATTATTTGCCTATTCTTATTTTCCTTTTGTTCAAATTCCCACATGCCGCGGAGCGGCTGGGCCCGTGAAAGCTGTTACAAATCCTTTGTAGAAAGAGCTATGTATACACACATTCATAAATTCATTAGTACATTCACAGATTCATGCTTGTGGCATCAATGGTTTTATGGTTTTCAAAACCACAGCAAATTAGAAGCTGGAAGTTAGAAGGTGAGGGATGACTGCTAGAGAAAGAACAGTAAGAATGTCGACTGATAAGCTCCATTGAGGACACCAGAAAACTGTGACAAGAGACAGGTGTGCGAACTCAAAAACACAACTGTCCAAGACCATGCAAGGTAGGGCTGAAATACCCCGTGTGTCTCTCTAATCCAAGAATTGGTAATATGCTGCAATTCTGCACATATTGTTATAAACTGACCTCAGTAATAAGATAAGATTGTAGTATATTCCACATACTTTGTCTAACAAGGCAGTGTTCTGCTTACTATCCTTTAAAAAGATGTACCGAAAAAAATTGGGTCTCCTTCAAGGACTGAACTTCAGTTACTGAGAAAACTAACTCAGCCAAAACCCTCTCTTCTCAGTGAGGCTGAATTAAGGTGTTCTTGTAAAATCACCACATGCGAAATATCTATTGCATGATCAGGTTTGAAATTAGTACTTTTATTTCTGAACAAACCACTGCAATCAGCATATTCAAGAAGCTGGTCTGCTGTGTTGCATCACCTGAACTGACCTGCTGTCAAGGACAGCCTGGGCTCACTGAGGGTGAGAATAGGAGGATGATCCATCACCCATGAAGGGGAAGTTTAGTTACAAGCGCTGAGACGGAATTTGATTCAGATGTAAGTTGGATAATAGCAAGCTAATATCTCTTTGGCTCCACTACCTTTTCTTCTCATAAGATGCCAGAAGGTCCTTAGCTCCCCGGCCTGCAAAGGGGGAGGGTGGGTTGCAGTGAGAGACAAAGATATTTGATTCTCCTTGTAAATGCAAAAAGGCAGTAGAGCTATTTCCTGAGCTCACGTGGTACAGTGTTTAAAAGGATGGACTCTGGAGCAGAATTCTCGGGTTTAAATCTTGGTTCCGCTACTCACTTGCTACGTAACTTCTCTGTGTCGTTAAAGCTCTGTGTCATCGGCTTCAAAATGGGGCCAGTAATATCCCATTACGGAAAGGGTTGTCGTGAGAGTTACTATAAATAAAGTGCTTAAAACAGCACCTCACGATGTTCAATATATTATATGCTATATAAATGCAAATATTAAAAATGACTGTTAGTTAATTATTAAATAATACTAAATATTATCGTTGAAGTCAGAAGAAGGGAGAAATTTATTCCACTTCTAAGGTAGAAGAAATTGCCCTTTCTCTTCACATTACATTTGCAAATGTTTGCGAATGTCTTTATTTTATTCTATTTACATGCCACTGAAAACACTTAAAAGACAGTGAAGTGTGGAGGCATGGATTTGAGTCTTGGCAGAAAAAGGTTTGGGGGCTATTAAGAATAATTCCATGTAGTCAACCATAGATCTTACTTTTTAAAAAGTTTATTTTAAATGTGGCTTTAATCTCATTTTAAAAGTAACAGAACCATGATACAAAAATTTGTCTGTTCTTTACTCAGTTCAATCACATGAACAAAACCACCACTATGGAATAAACTATATATGGTGTATTTCCTTCCATCCAGCCTCTTTTGTGTATGGGCATGTATGGGTATGTGTATGTGTTAGTAACAGTGACTCTCAAGCTACTTTTTCCTGCCATACTTAATGGATGTTTGCTTAACCATGTTCTAAATATTCCTATAAGCATTTCCTAACATGTTGACTATATTCTACCTCTTCACTGAAATAGAAGTAAAATCATTTGTAAATCTGAATATCTTAATAGATTACTTGCAACATCAACTGAATGGGCGAGTTTGTATTCTGTCTTTTCATCTAATATTATTTATAAGAATTTTCCATGTAATTATGTGTTCTAGAAATTGTTATTTTGAAAGTATTTCAAGCATACACACACACACACACACACACAATAAATGTTAGTTGTTATTATTATTAGGCTCAATTTCATTAATCATTTAAAATATTTTTAAACCATTGTGTTATAAATTCTACCTATCAAAACTAGTAAGCTATTATACTTTCACCCCCTTCATCTAATATGCTTGTTCAATGTCTACTGTGTGTAAGACACTGCTGGGTCTTTTGTAAAACAGAAATACAAATAAGAAATAATCCCTGCCCTCTAAGGGTCTTTGTGTATGTGTGTACATGTGTGTATGTACGTGTGCGTATGTATGCATGTGTGTATGCGAGTGTATATATGTGTGTATATGTGTGCATATGTGTGTGTATATGTATGTGTGTTATGTGTGTATGTGTGTATGTGTATGGGAGAATGTAAGTAACACGGAATGGGGGTAAAAGATGGTAGAAGTTAAGTTTGGTGATATGATACATTATCTTGCTCTGTGTCTATCCTTCCTGATATTGGCATATCATTTCTATTTGTTGTTTATGAGCTTGTCTCCCAGCAACTTCACTGTATCTTTACAACTTCCAATGACTTCTTAAACTCTTGGTCTCCCCCTAACAGAGCCTAATCCCACTACACTCAGGAAGACTGCTAAGACCATCAACTGCCCCCCTCTCCATCCCCACCTAAACAGTCTGCAGTTTTTACATGCATGTAGGAGCAAGATTACCTATTGGACATTAACATTTGTAATATTTCTGAGAACATGATTGCCTGGGGATAAGGGGAGATTTTTCTTACTGAAAACTTTTACCACATTTTTTTCTCAAAGCTTCTCTACCACAGAGTCACAAAGAGCAGAAATATCCCTCCTTCTATGGAATCTTCGGTCATCCACCAGTATTTCCACCCATTCTAGGGCTGTGATTTCTCATTAGGTGGAGGTTATCCTGTCTTGTGTAAATACATACTGAATTCTCACCCTTTTATCTTGAGTACTATCTGCTGTTCTGTTACCTGTAGTTTTCTTTTTCTCGCTGTTAAAAATACCTGGGTCTCTTTTGTCTTCAAGAAGGTACCAAGTAATCTCCACACTATCTTATTTATAATGTCATCTCATTAAGAAAGAAAAAAGCATATTTATCTCCCTCCTAAGAGTAAGCTCATGGAATGCATGTATACATTTTATACCTACATATTTCCCTACTATCCAGCCTCCATACCCCCAGCTTTTACAGTCTGCCATTTGACAGAAATCCTTTATACCATGGTCATCTTTTGTCTGTGCCCGAAGTTCTTGCTTCTGATTTTACCTTTAGAAATGTTAATCACTTCTGGCCTAACATTAGTGATGGCAGAGTTTCTTATTTATCCTCACATGTTACTGATTTCTTTCTCTCTTCAAACTGTGAGTATCCCTGGCCATCCTCTTTGTTTTCTACCCTAGGAAATACAACGTCGGACACGGCTTCAAGTTATCTGCCATGTCTAGGTGACTCATAAATCCATATATGCAGCTCTTCCTGTAACAGACATATATCCAGAGTAATCCACTGTTACCAGAAACCTCGCCATTTGGATATCTCAAAACCTTTGGTTGCACCATGCAACCAAAGTAGATAAAAAACGGTCAAGGAACGATTTTATATGATTCAACCTAATAGTTATGTCCCGAAACTGAAGTTACTGCTTTCTCCCAACCTTCATTTCCTCCAGCCAGCCCCTTACTCCCATTGCAGTTCTGGACGCTTGGTTGCCAGGTTTGTTACATTGGAGACACGGGTATAGCAGCAGCACTCTCTTTCATCTGTCTCTCTGTTTCTCCTCCGTTTCCCCTGCAAGCAAGAAGGCTTATAGCTGTTCTCTGGTTTTTTTCTTCTTCGTAACCACGTTATCCCCGGAGTGCCATAAGGAAGTTTGCACACCCCTTTGTATAACCTGATTTATGCCCGGGAGCGCTGATTCTTGGGTAATATGGGTTTGTTTATTGTCACTTCTTTGGAGGGTCCTTTGTATCTCTTGTTCGAAGTTAAAAATACTTGTGATTAGATACAAGGTTCTTTCTTGCTCAATTTTTCAGCATAGGTCTACTACTCTACCCTGGGTCTATTATTTTAGTATAATAAACCACAGTTAAATTTCAGTAAGCTTCAGTTTTCTAATCTCTAAATTGAGACTAATAATATTAACAGTCTCATAAGGTAGTGGCTGAATTAATTTAATACATACAAATCACTTAGAACAGTGCCTGGGACATAGTAAGCCCTTTTAAAATGTAAATTATGCTGAAAAAAAATGAGAAGATTCATTATCATGTGATGGGGTCAAATTTCTTTTGCTGTTTTCTATGTTTCTGCAAAACCAAAACATAACAAAACCACACTCAAACTCCACAGCTTTTAAAGGAGTTATGTTTAGTTCTGGGTCTGTAAAAGAGCTTTTGGTTAATTCTTACTTGTCTTGATTCAATTTCATCCTCCTTAACTGTAGTGCTTTTTAATGATGGTTAAAAAAAAAAAAAGCTAAAAATAAAATCACGTACTCTTTAGGAGGTATTTAATATCAAATGTTCTATTAAAGGGTTGCTATGAAGAAAATCTTTTGGTAAAGGTGATTCTCAAACTTTAGTTTGCTGAAATGGCCTAAGAAATAGAGTAAGGAATTTGCGCTGCGGTAATATCTTTGAAGTCTGGTCGCCTGCCTTTAATTTTGCAGTAAGCGCCTAATCTCATTAGATTTCATACACTCAGTGTTTGCACTTGCACAAAAGCTGTCCAAACAAAGCCAAAATGTTGACACCACCGTCCTCTGATGGCATTTAGAATGAATATATTAAACACACTTGCACTAGCCTTGCATTAAGCTAAGAAATAAATTTTGAACTTTGAACTCAGCAGGATAAAAAAGCTTTACTTGATAGCCGAGCAATTGTGTTGTGGTATGGTATAGGGAATTCACTGTGTTGTTCAGAGTCCAAACTTGCAAACATTCTCTACATACAGTAGGCACTGCACAAGTAAAGAATTAAAGTAAGGAACAGTCCTCAAATCCTGTTGTTAGGGACCTAAATGGAAAGTAAAGTGGGCTGGTGGATTTGCTTTGAAAATCACTGAATAAACCTTGATTAAATTCACTTCAGAGAAGGACTCAAAATGAAAGAATATCTTTTAGTTAGTGTGTGAGAGTATGTCTATTCAATTCACCTTGCTAATTTACACGTTTAGAAATTCTCTTTAAAAATCTGGCAATCTTATCTTTTTATTGAAGGTTTAGAAGCTGACGACTGTAAAGAGGGCTCACATAAGACTTGTTTGTCCCTTTAAATAGAATGAAGATAGCAGCAAGGCTGGAATTGAGAATTAACTAAATCTAATGCCTAGGGGTATTTAATGGTTTCTAACTAGATAGTACCCAAAAGAAATAGATTTCCCTGTAAAACATGTATAAATGTTTATAAACCTATGTACCTGGAACATGGCCATCAATTAGGAAGCAGGTGCCAGCAATGCTTGATCAAGGAAAATAGTTATCATAAAGTTCACATATTAAAATTTGTGCATGTTCCTTACTAAGAATCTCATAGTTGCTTAGTCCAATTGCTTTCACTCTTACTTGACATGGTTTTTGGCTTGGGTATTTGCTTTTGGCTTATATTAAGGGCTTTTTAAAAGAAACACTATTTGAAATGTATTTTACTAGCAACTGTCAGAATACCATTGAAGACATTATCTAGTCTATCTTACATCATCCTTATTATGAACACTATGAAAAAATTTCTCTTCGGCCTTCATGTCAAGAATGGTAGCATTATTTTAAATAGCTGGCTTGTTTTTACTTTCTGATGTTTGTGAACCTTTAACTAATTGATCACCTTTCCATCCTTGCTTTTGCTTCCAGGAAGCTTAGAGCTCTACTTGCTACCTAGTGCCAGCAATTGTAAGGCAATCAATCTGTGCATGTTACTGACTCTTGGCTTTATTATTTGCCTATTCTTATTTTCCTTTTGTTCAAATTCCCACATGCCGCGGAGCGGCTGGGCCCGTGAGCCATGGGCGCTGAGCCTGCGCGTCCGGAGCCTGTGCTCCGCAACGGGAGAGGCCACAGCGGTGAGAGGCCCGCGTACCGCAAAAAAAAAAAAAAAAAATCATTTTATTTTTCATTGCATAATTTTAAAAAGCTGTTACAAATCCTTTGTAGAAAGAGCTATGTATACACACATTCATAAATTCATTAGTACATTCACAGATTCATGCTTGTGGCATCAATGGTTTTATGGTTTTCAAAACCACAGCAAATTAGAAGCTGGAAGTTAGAAGGTGAGGGATGACTGCTAGAGAAAGAACAGTAAGAATGTCGACTGATAAGCTCCATTGAGGACACCAGAAAACTGTGACAAGAGACAGGTGTGCGAACTCAAAAACACAACTGTCCAAGACCATGCAAGGTAGGGCTGAAATACCCCGTGTGTCTCTCTAATCCAAGAATTGGTAATATGCTGCAATTCTGCACATATTGTTATAAACTGACCTCAGTAATAAGATAAGATTGTAGTATATTCCACATACTTTGTCTAACAAGGCAGTGTTCTGCTTACTATCCTTTAAAAAGATGTACCGAAAAAAATTGGGTCTCCTTCAAGGACTGAACTTCAGTTACTGAGAAAACTAACTCAGCCAAAACCCTCTCTTCTCAGTGAGGCTGAATTAAGGTGTTCTTGTAAAATCACCACATGCGAAATATCTATTGCATGATCAGGTTTGAAATTAGTACTTTTATTTCTGAACAAACCACTGCAATCAGCATATTCAAGAAGCTGGTCTGCTGTGTTGCATCACCTGAACTGACCTGCTGTCAAGGACAGCCTGGGCTCACTGAGGGTGAGAATAGGAGGATGATCCATCACCCATGAAGGGGAAGTTTAGTTACAAGCGCTGAGACGGAATTTGATTCAGATGTAAGTTGGATAATAGCAAGCTAATATCTCTTTGGCTCCACTACCTTTTCTTCTCATAAGATGCCAGAAGGTCCTTAGCTCCCCGGCCTGCAAAGGGGGAGGGTGGGTTGCAGTGAGAGACAAAGATATTTGATTCTCCTTGTAAATGCAAAAAGGCAGTAGAGCTATTTCCTGAGCTCACGTGGTACAGTGTTTAAAAGGATGGACTCTGGAGCAGAATTCTCGGGTTTAAATCTTGGTTCCGCTACTCACTTGCTACGTAACTTCTCTGTGTCGTTAAAGCTCTGTGTCATCGGCTTCAAAATGGGGCCAGTAATATCCCATTACGGAAAGGGTTGTCGTGAGAGTTACTATAAATAAAGTGCTTAAAACAGCACCTCACGATGTTCAATATATTATATGCTATATAAATGCAAATATTAAAAATGACTGTTAGTTAATTATTAAATAATACTAAATATTATCGTTGAAGTCAGAAGAAGGGAGAAATTTATTCCACTTCTAAGGTAGAAGAAATTGCCCTTTCTCTTCACATTACATTTGCAAATGTTTGCGAATGTCTTTATTTTATTCTATTTACATGCCACTGAAAACACTTAAAAGACAGTGAAGTGTGGAGGCATGGATTTGAGTCTTGGCAGAAAAAGGTTTGGGGGCTATTAAGAATAATTCCATGTAGTCAACCATAGATCTTACTTTTTAAAAAGTTTATTTTAAATGTGGCTTTAATCTCATTTTAAAAGTAACAGAACCATGATACAAAAATTTGTCTGTTCTTTACTCAGTTCAATCACATGAACAAAACCACCACTATGGAATAAACTATATATGGTGTATTTCCTTCCATCCAGCCTCTTTTGTGTATGGGCATGTATGGGTATGTGTATGTGTTAGTAACAGTGACTCTCAAACTACTTTTTCCTGCCATACTTAATGGATGTTTGCTTAACCATGTTCTAAATATTCCTATAAGCATTTCCTAACATGTTGACTATATTCTACCTCTTCACTGAAATAGAAGTAAAATCATTTGTAAATCTGAATATCTTAATAGATTACTTGCAACATCAACTGAATGGGCGAGTTTGTATTCTGTCTTTTCATCTAATATTATTTATAAGAATTTTCCATGTAATTATGTGTTCTAGAAATTGTTATTTTGAAAGTATTTCAAGCATACACACACACACACACACACACAGAAGAGGAAAATATAATTAACCCTGCACACCTCTCACCCAGATTAAACAATTTTCCGCATTTTGTCACAATTGCTTCATCTCTCTCTTTTCTCTCTCTCTGGTGGAAGCATCTTAAAGCAAATCCCAGACATTGTGATATTCTGCCATTTCATCCATAAACATTTCAACATGGGTCTCTAAAATAATTTTCCACGTCACCGTAACCACAGCACCTTTATCAAAATGAACAAAACTAACATCTAATTCAGGCCATATTCAGATTTCCCCCAAAGACTCAGATAGGTCATTCTAAATTGGTTTGTTGCCTTCAGGATCCAACAAAATCCATACATTGCATATGGTTGTGTGTCTCTTAAATGTTTTTAATCTAAAACTGTGTCATCCAACATGGTAGCCACTGACCACAAGTGGCTTTTAAAATTTAAATTAATTAAAATCAACTGACATTAAGACATTCCGATCGTAAGTCACACTGGTCACATTTCAAGTGCTCAGTAGTTACACATGTCTAGTGATCGCCATATGAGAACATTTCCATCATTGCAGAAAGTTCTGTTGGACATTGGGCTCTAGAAGATTAACCTCTACCCTGCTTACCCCAGGATCACTGAATTATTGAAGAAACTGGGTCCGTTTTTGATAATTCTGTATTGCCTACTTATGGAGAGTCTAAGTTGTTCCTCTCAGCCGGGTATTTCCCGTAAATTGGAAATTTTGTCTCAAAGCTTGATTAAAGTTCAACAATTTGTTTTGGGTGGGGCAGGAATAGTTCTTACTTCATACTTACTTCATAAGTACTTCATACTTCTGTATACTTCAATAATCATGATTTCATGGCCACTTTTTATTTCATTGAGTGTATATACAACAATATTATACTTAAGTTGTCTTTTATTATTACATACTTAATTAGTTTCCATTTTAAACTTTATATATAGTATTGTCTTAACTATTTCTATGAACAGAGATTTTTCTATATTTCTGTATCCTAAGGTATTTCTTTAAGATAAATGACCAAAAAAGGAAATTCCATATTAAAGCTAATAGTCGTTTTATGGTTCTGGATATGTGCTATTTAATTAATTTTCAAAGGAATTGTCCCAACTGATGCTGCCCCGAGTAATATGTGGGTGCTAGTTTTACCACATCTTCACCAGCATTGAGTATTATCACGGAAATGATCATAGCTTTTTCAATGTAATAGTGCCCTGTGATTTGAATCCATCTTTTATCCAGTCCTTCTTATTCCCTCGTGTCTTGGGCAGGCTCACAGCAACGAAGCCCTTCTTCCGACAGGGTACAGTTTTCAACATCTTAGATTTGAAGTCAGGATGCACCAGGAGACTTTGCCTTGGGCCCTTCCTGCCTAGATCCTTTGGGCCAATAATCCCTTTTCTCTCTTTATGATTCATTCTGAGCAGGCTTAGTGGTTAATCTTCTATTTCCAGTTTTATGATCTGTTCCTCCCCCTCGCCTAGATCTGAAACATCCTTTCCTTCAACAATTCAAACGTCTTGGCTATTCATTTTCCCCTTTGGTTCAGAAAGCTTTAGTTGTCGATTCTATTCCCTTGTCAGCAACAATTTTTTATTCTTACTGGCTTAGTCAGGCTGTCTGCCCTGGCTTTCTTTATAAGTGTTTTTGTGTAGAATTTTTGCCTCCTAGGAAGCCCACTGTAGCATAACATAATTAAGTGACAATATATGAGGTGCCAGGGCTTTACAAGCAGTTAATGACTGGTTGGAAGATTTATAAAGCAAGAGGTGAAATCAAAGAGAACCAAACGCTCAAGTTCTATATAAATAAAAAAATAAAAAATTAATGTGGTTTTAATTGTTGTTTAACAGATATTTGAAAAGAAGTATGTGAAGACATGCATATTAAGAAATCTTGACATGCAGTTGTGTGTCCACTAACACAACTCCATCTGCACCTTGTATTTCCTTTTCCAGCCTCCCATATTTGCCTGCTTCCCATAACCTTCTTCTTCAGCATTTGCTTCCCAGTCTACTGACCTCTGGCCCTCCTTTGATTCTTCATTGCGCCCTCTTACATTTTCAGTAAAAATAAAACGAGTGTGACTGAGGTCAGAATCTGGCTCTTTATACAAAGCTGCACATGCAAGATGCGAACTAGTGAGGAAAATGTGTATCATGGGAAAGTTAAAGTTACAATGGGAAACTTAACTTTGGAATTTCCTGCCTGATCTGTCTCTTAAGTTAATGTTTTAATCCGATGTCCTTATTTGGCTTTAAATGAAAAGTTAGAGCTGAGCTAGAAAAGAACAAATCAACAAACAAACAAAAAATACCTGCATGCAACTTATTACAGCTGTGGTGAAGACCACACGACAGCACATAACTTTCAAATGGTTGTACTGAGTGTTTACAAAATCTTATAACGTCGACCAGACTATATGACTGAATACTTGTAAAAATTGTGCTACGTATGTACAAAGTGATTTTTGGATTCCTGATAGCTGTATCCTATGATACCTTTTCCAAATCTTATTTTCTACTTTTTCAGGACCTCAGAAACAAACATGTGGAAAGTTCTGCTTAAAGAACGTTATGCTATGCACAGAAGCAAATAGCAATCCAAAAAAATATCCCCACCCTACCCCAAATAAACTTAAAGTGGTTGAACATCTCATACTCGGCTGGAAAAAGCGTTTAGTGATTACATAATCATCTGTTTCCTTCTAAAGGCATCGCCTGGCACAAAATTATGAATTGTAAATACGTGGTGAGTGAAAATGCAATCGGAGTTATTGGAAGATGTGCAACTCACCTACTCTATTCTAGCATTCATGCTTTTCTATTTTTGATGATGAGATTTTAGAGTAATCAACTCAGAAATAAGAACTAAGATTTTGAGAACTTTTCACATTTTCTTTCAGAAGGTCAGGAAAGCCAAGTCTTTGACAGTTGGGTGAGGGAACTGGGGTCTGTGACTTTCAAAACTGTAATTAATTGTGTTTAGTCTTTAGGCCTGTTATTGGCATAACTTCCAGGGCTTTTATTGCTCAGAGGCTGTTTTCAAGATGGTGTTCCATCAGGCTCCATTTTCCTTTCCTCTCCAAAAACTTCTGAGGATCTGTTGTGAAGTACCAGGAAGCCTGACTGCTAAGACAGATGTGGGTCATTCTGGCATTCATCTTTGCAGATGTTTCTGGCTCTGCAGAAACAGGGGCTCTGAAGGATTTGTTCATGGTCGCTAACTCTACTGGTGATTTACGGAAAAATCAAAGTCCCACTTTTCTAACGTGTAAGTGGAGACACATCTGACCTTGGGGCAAGGTCTTGCCTCATACTAGGTGAGGATTGAGCTGGAACCAAAACACTGGGGTGTCTCTGGGGAGAATTTCTGTTAACCTATTACAGCCTAAAATTTATCCCTCTCACCATGGGTATTCTATAGACTGAAGAAGTAGGGAAAATCCTCTATAAGCAGAAGCACCTTATAGTTTGTGTTGAGGATGTTGACACTTACCTAGTATGAATCAGTCTATTTTTTTTTCAGGTATTGAGTCATGAAAGTTCCCTCCTATTCCAACATTGCCTTATCAGAAGCACATGGACAACTGAGCACTGACGCCGCCCCACTGAGACTGGATTGGATGGGTCAAGGGCAAGGATCAGTGGTGCAGTGTGGTGAGGGCAGCAGCCAGGGCAGAGGGCTGCATAGACATTGGTGTCATGGTGCCACCTCCTTGGGAATTCCCAAAGACTCAGATGGGCATGGGCTCAAATTTTACCTCTTGGAAGTACAACTATTGATCCCGAAGAGTTAGAGAGTTAGGGTATTCTTTCCTTCTTTCCTTTTTCCCTCCCTCCCTCCTTCTTTCTTTCTTCCCTCCCTCCCTCCTTCTTTCTTTCTTTCTTCCTTCCTTCCTTCCTTCCTTCCTTCCTTCCTTTCTTTCTTCCTTCCTTCCTTTCTCTCTTTCTTTCTTTCTTCCTTCCT
>NC_041220.1:127170681-127199358 GCF_002837175.3 Physeter macrocephalus
CTTCCTTCCTTCCTTCCTTCCTTCCTTTCTCTCTTTCTCTTTCTTTCTTCCTTCCTTCCTTTCTCTTTCTTTCTTTCTTTCTTTCTTTTTCTTTCTTTCTTTCTCTCTTTCTTTCTCTCTTTCTCCCCACTTCCAGCTTTATTAAGGTATACTTGACAAATAAAATTGTAAGATATATAAAGTGTATAATGTGATGATATATGTACACATTTTGAAGGGATTCCCCCATATTGAGCTAATTAACACATCCATCACCTCACATATTTACCTCCTCCCTGTTATTGCTGGTGAGAACATTTAAGTTCTACAGTCTTAACAAATTGTAGTTATACAATACAGTGTTATCAACTGTAGCCACCATATTATACATTAGATCCTCAGACCTTACCTTAAAACTGGAAGTTTATACCAGGTTACCAATATATCCCTATTTCTCCCACCCCCCCCAGTCCCTGGCAACCACTTTTCTACTCTCTGTTTCTATGAGTTTTTTTAAAGATTCCACATAGAAATGATACCATGAAGTATTTGTCTTTATCTGTCTGGCTTATTTCACTTAACATAATGTTCTCCAGTTTCAACCATTTTGTTGAAAATGACAGAATTTTCCTTTTAAAGACTGAATAATGTGATATATATATATATATATATATCACATTTTCTTGATCAGTTCATCTGTTGGTAGGCATTTAGCTTGCTTCCATACCTTGGCTATTGTGAATAATGCTGTTATAAACATGGAAGTACAGATATTTCTTTGAGATAGTGGTCTTGTTTCCTTTGGTTAAATACTCAGAAGTGGGATTACTGGATCATATGGTAGTTCAAGTTTTAATTTCTTGAGGAACCTTCATACTGTTCTCCATGGTGCATTAGTTTACATTCCCACCAGCAGTGCGTGCACGTGTTCCCTTTCCTCCACATCCTCGCCAACATTTGTTTACTCTTGTCTTAGGCGATAATTGTTAAACAGGTCCCTCCTGGGACCCACAAGCTAGAGCGCCTAGAAGATATTTGGATTTTATATTTTTGGTAGTGATTTATCAGCCTCCAACTCAGCCATGCAAAAAGAAAGAAAAGAAAGAAAAAGGAAAGAAGGAAGGAAGGAAGAAAGGAAGAAAAGAAGGAAGGAAGAAAGGGAGGAAGGAAGGAAGAAAGGAAGGAGGGAAAAGGAGTAATATTAATTTTCTGTAACTTAATCTAGTCTCTTTGGGACCTTTATTCTGAATGGTAGATCTGGTTTATTTCTGGTAAACTGTCAGTTCAATGATATTCAGGCATTCCAGGGGCGAGCATGGTCCAGGTGTCCTTTCTGTCTTTATTCCTGTGTTGAATATAGGGGCAGGGGTGGGCTTACAGCTGTGCAGGCACACTAGTGGGGAGCAGACTTCCGTCCACAGCCTTCCTCTGTCCTCCTTGGGCACCCGCTGACCTCTTTTGTGCTCCTTTCCACTTTCGTTCATCACCCTCCTTATGGAGCTTGTTTCCGCCAGCTTCCCTGAAGTTAGGCACACGTTTCCTCTTTCTTTAGATCCCCCTCAAACTTGTCTGAGGTTTTCATTACCCCTGTGTCCTGGGGACACAGCATCGGGTGGGATGAAGTGATATTTTCTGTCTTCAAGATTCACCAGTGCTGTTCACTCATTTACTCAGGCCACGATCTTCTAATTCACCCTCTAATCCTCTCTTATACCCCTCAGCAATTGCATCAACAGCTCCTGTTTTTTTAATAAATTGTATATTATTTTAATTGTGTTTCCCTCATTGTATGTAAGCTCCATGGAAGCAAATAACTTTTAAACTTACTGCTGTACCCCCAGAAGTATGGTGTATGTGCAAAAAAAAATTGTTGAATGAATGCCTGAACGAATCTCCTATTAAACTTATAATTTGTTCCCTTTTGTTATTGTAAACTACTTTGTGTGGACATCTTTGCAGTTTTTTATTAGTATCCAACTTTGCTAGGTGTCAACTCCTAGAAAGAGAATTACTAGATTAAAATATGTGCATATTGAAAAAATTGATGTATATTGACAAATTTCCTTCAAAAAGTTTACATCGAATTATACTTCTATTAATAGCACATGGAAATGCTAATCCTTCTGGTTTCTCGGAAATGTCCTGATTCTGTTGTTAGATGCCGGGTGAACCGGGATCCTATTACTCACTGTGGAATATAAGGGAAACTTCATTGTTGCATATTAGTTAAAAATGAAATAAAAAATAAAACAATTACTCCTCCCAAAATAGAACCTCATCACATCACTTCTGGAGACTGCCTCCAAGTGACCCCAAACTTCTGTGCGTCCATTACTTTTGGACAAGCTTTTGTAGAGCTTTATTCACTCAATCCCTTGTGCTTGAAAAAAGACAACAATAAATAATAAGGATATATGTACTTTGCTGTAAGAAAGCTCGATATATGAGGGTCTTAATGCTTAAATTTTGGTGAAAGAGAATAATTATCTTATAAGGAGTTCCTGCACATAGTAACATGCGTCTTAAGGGAAATAAGAAGTTTATAGACAATGTTTTAATTGTAATGTGTATAATGGGGTGAGACTGGCCCTTGTGCTATGTGTGGGAGTTTTCCTTCCAGGATAGTAAAACATAATTTGTTTTGTAATGGGACAGAAGCATTCTAAGCCATCCTCTTGTGTCTTGCTGTGCAGATTTATGTACTTTTGGCTAATAAATATGTCCATATAAACAAATGGATGCTTTCCGTTTTCCGTGCCTGTAGCTCTTGAAGAGAACACCTCTGTCTCTAGCTCATGAGCCCTCAAACCTTTGAAACAAATGCTAACATACCACTTTCCTCTGTGTGCTTTACTGCGTTTTCTAAAAGTATGAAAAACAGCAACTTCAGCTAGAAGTGTACGTGTGTATATATATTTGGGTTTGTAAGATTTAGGTTGGAAAGGCTGAAGATTCCAAACAAAAATACAGCATTTCAATTACATTTTATGCATTAAATGGTTTCTGTTAGTGACTGTATTGGAAACACCTAATCATTGTCATGTGGTTGCCTACAAATGTTCAGACATTTTCCTGGTTATGTTTGACCATGGACTATTTCAGCATTCAACCAACTTGCACCAGCACCTATTCATATATTGTCAAATTAATAGTTCTTGAAAGAAAAAACAGGTTATGTAGCTCTCACTTACCTTTTTTGGCTTGTACATGGGTTTTCATAGACTGCAGTGGAAATACTGTGAGCAAGGATTATCTCTTCGGGCTTAGGTGTAAACACTAGAGCTTACTATAATAACTTGGATCATGCACCATCCTAGGAGCAGGGGTTATTTCCTTGAGACACTTGAGTGGATGGATCAGTTGCTAAGCAACTTGCATTCTTATGGGGCCAGGCTGGGGAACAAAAGGGTGCCAGGTGGTCATACAGAGAAGGAAAATGACAAAGACACATGGAAAAATAAAACCTCCATCTGGGAACTGTAGTGCATAACCGTTTAGAAATTTGGAATATGTTCCCCCTTAATAATTCACTTCAACAGCTATTCATCAATGGTTATATCTTTAATATCCATGCCTATCTCTCCGTCCATCTACCACCCATCCATTCATCCACCCTGGCAGAATGATTTTGAGATTAGAAATTACAAGGAGTAAGTTGAATTGTATATCTTATATTATTAACTACTTTGCCAATAATTATTCTTCATAATTATTTCTTATTCATTCACACACTTTCCTCTGTTCCTTCCCCCCTCTATGTCGTTTACATTTTTACTTTTCATCTCCTTGTCACGTGCTTTCTCTTTTTTTTCTCTCAGGACTGATTTTATAGATGGGACCATTGCTTCACTGCTGACGGATACTTAGATACTTAACTAAGATAGAAATACAGATTCCTAGAGAAGATTGTCAGAGCAGCCTCATGTCTCTACACTTTACAAGACCTCTTTCCTAGACATTTATGTGCTGAAACTTAGCATCCTGACGTCCAAGTGGAAAACAATGGTAGCAGTCTAAAATATCAGAAGTTACGATACACAATCATACAAGAAATGAGCTTTACCTATTTAAAATGTAAGTCACTTCTATTTGTTCAAATACATTATAAAAGTATGCCTTTTCTCATTATAGAAATTGAAACTAAAGAAAAACCACGAGTTCTTTCTTTTTGCGAGATCTGCCAGCGTTATACCAGACTGCGCTCCTCAGGCTTTGGTTTGTTTGTTTTTTTTGATAGGCTAGGACTGTAACACCAAGAATCCAGTTGTCCTCAAGAATTTTAGAAAAAAAAGTGCAGTCTAGTTTGGGGACATATCTGAAGGAAGAACGAAACTATTGTTTATTTAGTACTTATCGTATGCCTGGCATTGTGCTAGCGATTTCTTGGTAGATTAAAAAACTTAATCTACAAAAATCTTTGTATTGTGGGTATTATTATCCACATTTAAAAATATGTAATCAAGGCTTGAAGAGGTTAAACAACTTGCACAAGGCCGCTCAGTTTCCGAAAACCAGGGTTTCTGCTATGCTACTGAGGAAGTGTTTCCTCTTTAGATGCCAGTAAACCAATGAAACAAGTTTAATGGGATAATACAGTGCCAGTGCTTGTTTGATCGCTAATTCTTCTAAGGGGGTGTGTGTGCGGGGGAGCGGAGAGGGGGACAGGCATGTCTGTAGCAGTTGGGGAAAGCGGAGGGGAGATGTGAATGTTCTGGACTATTGGGATCCTATCTCACTTCTCCTTTTGTCTTAGGTCGTCCGTTTACACTGATGTAGCATTCCCTATTTTAACTTTTCCTCTTCACCAGGTTTTTGTCCTTTTCGTCCTTTTCTCCTTTTCTTGCCCTTTGGCCATTGTCTGCTCATTTAACTACTGTAGTGGATATAGTTCATGCTTCACCGGAACCTGCTGGCTCTCTTGTATTTTTGTTCGTGTACCACCCTCCCTGGCCTGCATGTGCATTGGCTGCTAAGACGCCATACCTGTAGCTCTCTTTACAAGACTGCCACAAAGCCTCCACTTCAAGAAAGCAGAAGTGTCCAGAAGTTTACACTGACCCTCTTCCTTCTGCCTCCAGTGGCATATAACCAGTGACCGACTGATGTAGGAATATGACAGGCCAGCCTCCTTGCCTCCCATCTGGATACCTCACTCATAATTTTCCACTTGAAAGCTCCCCTGTAGACTAGTCCAAGGCTGGGATTTTGCCTGCAATTACACATCTCTTCCACTTCTTCCTTCTTCATTCGGCTCTGCCAGCCTCTTTGTAGTTCTTCCTGAGGGCACTTTACATTTTTTTAAAATTATTTTTTACAATTTTTAAAGGTTACTTTCCATTTACAGCTATTACAAAATATTGGCTATATTCCCCATGTTGTACAGTACATCCTTGAGCCTATGTTACACCCAATAGTTTGTCCCCTTGACTCCCCATCCCTATATTGCAGGCCCCCCCCTCCCCCGGCCCCGCCACTGGTAACCACTAGTTTTTTCTCTATATCTGTGAGTCTGCTTCTTTTATGTTATATTTGCTAGTTTGTTGTACTTTTTAGATTCCACATATGACATCATGCAGTATTTGTCTTTATTTGTCTGACTTATTTTATCCAGCATAATGTCCTCCAAGTCCATTCACATTGCTGCAGATGGCAGAATTTCATTCTTTTTTACAGCTGAGCAGTATTCCATTATATATATATATATGTATATATACATACATATATATGTATATATACATATATATACCACATCTTCTATATCCATTCATCTGTTGATGGACACTTAAGTGGTTTCCATGTCTTGGCAATTGTAAATAATGCTGCTGTGAACATTGGGGTGCATGTATCTTTTCGAATTAGTGTTTTTGTTTTTTTTCGGGTATATACCCAGGAGTGGAAACTGAGGGTACTTTCTTAATAAGTTATTTGCTCATGAATGTTTGTCTCAGATTCTGGGGAATACACACATTTTACACGGCTGATGGATAGAGGATTTGATAAGACACTGTTCTTGGGAAACCTGAACACTCTCATGCCTTCTCTGTTAGAGTGAGGGAGAATAGAGGTCAGGTGGTCAATGGAACCAACTCAGATTGGGTCTAGTGGGCCTCCGGGCTCATCTGGTAATCATTTTCCAATTTCCTGACTGGATAATCAGGGTGGACATATTTAGCATCTGGCAGAAGACTCACATTGGTTCCCTAATCTATGGAGTAAGAGCTATTGCAGTAACAAAGACCAAGTGGAGGTCACCCAGGCCACGATGGTCAATCAAAAATAATTCTGTCCCCCAACTCCTGTGTGAATTGGCAGCAATTTGCACCATCCTCGAAGACTTAATCAAACCAACATAGATGGGCAACCCCATTATATTCCCACTTAATACATCATTTTACTTCCTGCATAAATCAGATGAATCACGGCAGGTGACCGTGGACTAGCAGAAATGTAACCTAGCGGTATCTGCAATGTGGCTGCTATGCTGCATGTGTTATTTTTACTAGAACAGATTACCACTGCTCCTCATTTGTGGTATGCAGCTATTGAAGAGGAAAATGCGTTCTTTCCAATACCTGTTATGAATGAGGATCAGAAACAGTTCGCCAGGGTGGATAACAGGGTATATTCACAGCATAGGCAGCCCCAGCCAATCACCAGCTCTGACCTCCCATAATGTGCAGAATATTTTTGTACCCTTAACGAAGGCATCCTTTACATAAGCCAGAGTTTCCTGCTGTGTGAGTCATCAGCATTAGGCAAGTTCACCTTTGAAGTATTAACGAATCTCCACTTTTTCGTCTGTGTATCTCAGTGGGCACCTTTGTGGCTTTTTGATCAAACTATTCTCTCATTGAAGGAGCCATCAGTAGAATTCATCAGTATACATCTCGTCTAGTACTATATCCTTTTATTCAAGGACCTCCAAATCCTCAGATATTACCATGACTGTATATATCAAATTAATGTTTCAACTTCCTTATTTATTTGTGAATCTGTCACTTTATAACAAGGGAACTAACAGCCTGTTTATACTAGTCACACGATAGCATTTTTTCTACAGAGCAATTTTTGTTATTTATCAAATGATCACCTAAGTTACATACGGCTCTCTCTCCCTAAAACTGTCTGTGATCTTCGCTGGAGGACAAACTGCAGGATAGGAGATTGTAGGTAACTAGGATTCACTTTTTTCTCCATTAGTCTGGGGCGCTATGAGTAATTTCAATCTACTATTATCCATCAAAGTTACATGCACATATTTAAACTGAGGCATCAGAAAAGAAGCATAGTTAGACAATAAATTTTAGTGAACGGTTACTACGTGCCAGGTGCTATGCCGAGCCTTAGCAGTACATCAACAGACAAGACAATGCTAGCCAACAATAAGCAAACCTTAGACTGTGGGAAACAGGTATATAAAGCAATAAGCACAAGACAGTAAATGTAATGATAGAAGTGTATACAGGATATCATAGGGACACAGAGAAAGGCACACAGCAGAGTCATAGGGTGGAGGGCGGTTATCAGGGTGATTTCCTATAGAAAGAAATGGCAGAACTAAATCTTCAGGAATGTGCTTGCGTTGCATACACTTTATATTTTAATTTATATATTATCATTTTTATATTTTATGGTTAAATATTATCATATTTGTTAGTCTATTTCTACATTATCTAGGACACTTTCACACTGGAGAGTTATACTGAAAAGTAGATTGCAGTTAATGGATTTATCTTCTTCTTTTACATTTTAAAATACTTTTCAATTTTTTTTTAAGCGTTTATTTTATATTGGAGTATAGCCAATTAACA
This sequence comes from Physeter macrocephalus, assembly GCF_002837175.3. Lineage (NCBI taxonomy): Eukaryota > Metazoa > Chordata > Mammalia > Artiodactyla > Physeteridae > Physeter > Physeter macrocephalus. Next base: position 127,178,472 of record NC_041220.1, read on the forward strand.
ATGCTGTGATCGTTTCAGGTGCACAGCAAAGCGACTCAGCCATACGTATACATGTATCCATTCTCCCCCAGACTCCCCTCCCGTCCAGGCTGCCACATAACTGTGAGCAGAGTTCCCCGGGCTGTACAGTAGGTCCTTGCTGGTTTTCCGTTTTGAATACAGCAGTGTGTACATGTCGATCCCAGACGCCCTGTCCCTTCCCTCCACCCTTACCCCGGTAACCATCAGTTCGTCCTCTACGTCTGTGAGTCTGTTTCTGTTTCGTAAATAAGTTCATCTGTATCATTTTTTAAGATTCCACATATAAGTGATATCATATGATATTTGCCTTTCTCTGTCTGACTTACTTCACTTAATATGACAATCTCCAGGCCCATCCATGTTGCTGCAAATGGCATTGTTTCATTCTTTTTTACAGCTGAGCAGTATTCCATTATATATATATATATGTATGTATACATACATATATATACATACATATATATGTATATATACATATATATACCACATCTTCTATATCCATTCATCTGTTGATGGACACTTAAGTGGTTTCCATGTCTTGGCAATTGTAAATAATGCTGCTGTGAACATTGGGGTGCATGTATCTTTTCGAATTAGTGTTTTTGTTTTTTTTCGGGTATATACCCAGGAGTGGAAACTGAGGGTACTTTCTTAATAAGTTATTTGCTCATGAATGTTTGTCTCAGATTCTGGGGAATACACACATTTTACACGGCTGATGGATAGAGGATTTGATAAGACACTGTTCTTGGGAAACCTGAACACTCTCATGCCTTCTCTGTTAGAGTGAGGGAGAATAGAGGTCAGGTGGTCAATGGAACCAACTCAGATTGGGTCTAGTGGGCCTCCGGGCTCATCTGGTAATCATTTTCCAATTTCCTGACTGGATAATCAGGGTGGACATATTTAGCATCTGGCAGAAGACTCACATTGGTTCCCTAATCTATGGAGTAAGAGCTATTGCAGTAACAAAGACCAAGTGGAGGTCACCCAGGCCACGATGGTCAATCAAAAATAATTCTGTCCCCCAACTCCTGTGTGAATTGGCAGCAATTTGCACCATCCTCGAAGACTTAATCAAACCAACATAGATGGGCAACCCCATTATATTCCCACTTAATACATCATTTTACTTCCTGCATAAATCAGATGAATCACGGCAGGTGACCGTGGACTAGCAGAAATGTAACCTAGCGGTATCTGCAATGTGGCTGCTATGCTGCATGTGTTATTTTTACTAGAACAGATTACCACTGCTCCTCATTTGTGGTATGCAGCTATTGAAGAGGAAAATGCGTTCTTTCCAATACCTGTTATGAATGAGGATCAGAAACAGTTCGCCAGGGTGGATAACAGGGTATATTCACAGTTCGCCAGGGTGGATAACAGTGGATAACAGGGTATATTCACAGCTCCCCAGGGTGGATAACAGGGTATATTCACAGCTCCCCAGGGTGGATAACAGGGTATATTCACAGCTCCCCAGGGTGGATAACAGGGTATATTCACAGCTCCCCAGGGTGGATAACAGGGTATATTCACAGCTCCCCAGGGTGGATAACAGGGTATATTCACAGCTCCCCAGGGTGGATAACAGGGTATATTCACAGCTCCCCAGGGTGGATAACAGGGTATATTCACAGCTCCCCAGGGTGGATAACAGGGTATATTCACAGCTCCCCAGGGTGGATAACAGGGTATATTCACAGCTCCCCAGGGTGGATAACAGGGTATATTCACAGCTCCCCAGGGTGGATAACAGGGTATATTCACAGCTCCCCAGGGTGGATAACAGGGTATATTCACAGCTCCCCAGGGTGGATAACAGGGTATATTCACAGCTCCCCAGGGTGGATAACAGGGTATATTCACAGCTCCCCAGGGTGGATAACAGGGTATATTCACAGTTCCCCAGGGTGGATAACAGGGTATATTCACAGGCTTGCCCTAGGCCCAAGTTAACTCTCCTGTTCTGTCACAATGTAGCTTGAAGGGACCTTGATCTTCTGGTCATTCCACAAAATATCACTTTGGTCCTCTATATTGGCGATGGCAGGTAATCATACAGAAGCAGGAAATGGCAAGTACTTTGGATGCCCTGGGAAGACACGTGTACTCCAGAGACTGAGAGAAACTCTACAAAGATTCAGGAGCCTGTCATTCCAGTAAAGGTGTTAAGGCTCCACCAGTTTGGGACATGCTAGGACTTTCCTTCACAGCAAAAGAAGTGCAGCAATGGGCCCATGTCCGTGGAATTCCTTGGTCTTACCATGTTCTCTGCCATCCTGTAGCAGCTGGTTTGAAAGAATGGTGAAATGGCCTTTTGAAGACTCTGTTACAGCATCAGCTAGGTGGAAGTACCTTTCGGCCTTGGGGCAAGGTCCTCCAGAAGGCTGTATAAGCTCTGAATCAGTGTCCAGTATATGTTGCTGTTTCTCCAATAGGCCGGATTCACAGGTCCAGGAATCAAGGGGTGGAAATGGGCGTGGTACCACTTACAATTACATCTAGTGACCCAGTAGCAAAGTTTTTGCCTCCTGTTTCTGCCACTTTATGCTCTGCTGGCCTAAAGTTCTTAGTTCCAGAGGGAGGAGTGATTCCATCAGGAGACACAATAATGGTTCCATTGAACTGTAAGTTAAGACTGCTGCCCAGCCGCTGTGGGCTCCTGATGCCTCTGGATCAACAGGCAAAGAAGGGACTTACTGTGCTGGCTGGGGTGATGGACCCTGATTACCAAGGGGAAATTGGACTACTACTCCACAGTGAAGGTAAGGAAGAGTGTGTCTAGGATACAGGAGATCCCTTAGGACATCTCTTAGTATCACCGTGCCTAGTGATTAAGGTCAATGGAAAAATACAATGACCCGACCCAGGCAGGACTACCAATGGCCCAGATCCTTCAGGAATGAAGGCTTGGGTCACCCCACCAGGTAAAGAACCATGATCAGCTGAGGTGCTTGCTGAAGGCAAAGGGAATACAGAATGGATAGTGGAAGGAGGTAGTTATAAATACCAGCTACAACCTTTGTTTTCTTTTCTCTCTTAGTCCTTTGTTATGTAATATAAGATGTGTTGATTTTATATCACAGTGTTTAAGTATTGTTAATTTTACATCATAGCATTAAGTTATAGGATATCAAGGACAGAGTAAACATCACTCAAGGACTTTATGTCTTCTTCCAGGGAAGAGATTAGTGTGTTTTTGGTTGTATGCCGGATAGTTGTATCATGTTGGGCAGAATTGTGATTTTGTTATTGTCTTTATTTGGAGATTAAGTATGGTTTAAGGAGATGTGTATGACTGCCAAGTTGACAAGGGGTAGACTTGTGATGGCTAATTTTATATGTCAACTTGACTGGCCATGGGGTGCCAGATTAAACATTATTTCTGGGTATCTCTGTAAGGGTGTTTCCAGATGAGATTGGCATTTGAATATACATATTTGAATATAAATATACATTAATATCCTACACGACACTAATATAGACACTATATGGAGTCTCTGGCAAGTTCTAATAGAAGAATCACAGGGTAGAACCCAAGTTTCTGGAGACGCCATCTACAGTTGAGTACTATACACCGTTCACAAAGCAGCTGCTGATCTGCTACTGGATCTGGTAGGTACTGGCCATCTAAACACAGGACATCAAATGACTGCATGACCAGAGCTGCCCATCCTGAGTCGGCTGCTTTCAGACCCACTAGGTCCCAAGTTTAGGTGGGCCCAGCAACAATCCATTGTACAATGAAAGTGGTATATCCAGAATCAGGTGCCAGCAGGTCCTGAAGGCACATGTAATTCTGACAAATAGGTGGCTCAAATCCCCATGTCACCTACCCCCATGGCACCAATGCTTCTCCCTTAGTTTACACCTTCAGCTCCATAATTAACTGCTAGAAGAGGGAAAAATCCTGAGTCTGGTTCACAGATAGGTCAGCTCAGTATGTTGGTTCAGTTAAGCCTATTCTTGGATGGCCCAGAAGGACAGTGGCGGAAAGAAATTCTTCCCGTGGGCAGGACTCCCGGCAGGGTAGCTTGTTATCCATTTTGTGTGGAGAGAAGAGTAGCCCAATGTAAGGATATATGCAAACTCCCAGGTAGTGGAGATTGGTTTGCCTGTTTAGTCAGGGGTCTGAAAGCAGCAAGATTGGAAGATTGAGGACAAGGAGGTCGGGTGAGAGGCAGTTGGGTGGATTTAATGGGAGTGGGCACAAAGCCCTCTTCCCATGGCATGTTAATGCCCACCAGAGACCATCCAGTGGTAGAGCAGCAGGTGGATAGGATGATTCATCCAGGAGAAGCCAGCCGTCCTTTGTCTTTGGCTACCCCGGGGTCTTGTCTTTGTCTGCCAAAATGTGCCCATGAACTGGGTAGACGTGGTGGCAGAGACAAAAAGCATATGTTCTTCTAGCTACTGCTGCTGAATGTACAACTTGTCAGCAGGAGACACTCCTAATATAATATGATGCTGAGCCCCAAATGTAATGCTATCCCTCAAGGAAACCAACAAGCCTCTTAGTGGCAAGTTATTTACATTGGACACTCTGTGTCATGGAGAGGGCAGTGATTTGTCATGAGTGGGATTTACATGTATTTCCAGGTATGGATATTCTTTCCTGCCTGCAGTTCCTCAGCTTTTCTGCTATCCAAGGGCTCATAGAGTATCTGATTTATCGACATGAGATCTGGCATGACATTTCTTTGAACCAAGGGACCCACCTTACAGCAAAGGAGGTGTAGCAAAAGATAAATGACCATGGTACCCCGTCCTACCGCATACTACATCATCCATCACCCAGAAGCTGCAGCCTGGTAAAGCTTTGGTATTGTCTCTTATAGGTATAGCTAAGGCATCAGCTTTGAAATGATACCCTGTGAGGATGGGCCTCTGCCTTTCAGGATCCAGTATGTACTTTGTAATGGTTAATTTTATGTGTCAGTTTTCTAGGCCATGGTTCCAGATATTTAGTCAAACATTATTCTGAATTTTTCTGTGAGCTTGTTTTTGGATGAGATTAAAATTTAAATTGGTGGATTTTGAGTGAAGCAGATTGCTTCCCATAATACAGGTGGGACTCATCCAATCAGTTGAAGGCGTGGATAGAACAACTCAACTCTTTGAAAGATTCCAGATCAATGGACTACTTTAGATCCATTCTGTCTGAGTGGCCATGTCCTTTTTGGGGTCACAGAGCCCTTTAAAAATCTGATGAAAGTGCAAGATGTTCGCACTAGTAAATTGTATATATGAACCATACATAGTTTATTTTGCAAATAAATTTAGGACAGATACTAAGGAAAATCCCTCATTAATCTGCCACGTTAAAACCCTTTTCTGTATCTTCCTTCGTTAAAGGAAGATCTTGGTTTTGTTGTGGCAGCCAAATTATCCACACGAAGTCAACAGATGGAATTAGTTAACAATGTAGTATCAAGCTTTGGACTAAGACATAAGGTTTCCCCCAAGTCATCCTATTGGGTCTTCCAGAAGACTGAGAGATTTAAAATGTACCAGAAATATTTTATTTGACTTTTTAAGTAGTCACTGAGAGCCCCAAACATAATTAGGTTTACCATCAGTGGAATGCTTCCAGTGTGTTTAGTTTCAGAACTGTTTTCTTATCCAACATGTCCCTTCTTAAATGTCAATCAGGGAAGAAGTTCTTAAGCACCCAATATCTGAAGATATTCCATGATTTCTACTGTAATAGCCTCTTAATTTCCTTTTTATCATATTTGATGCTAACAGTTGTATTGCTGGTTGATTTACTTGTGTTTATTGACTGTCTCCCCATAAAATTTAAGCTCAATCCAAGCAAAGACCTTGTTTATCTTGCATATCACCGCACTTCTAGGGTATTGTACAGAGCCACCCATAAGTTAGGGGCTAAGAAATATTTGTTAAACGAAGGAATAGTACACTTGCAGAGTTCATGGTAAGACTCACGGTTAAATAATTATCTTGAAAGAGTACTTAGGAATGAGATCGGGGCCATTAACTGTGTTTGTAATAAATTCTTTTCTTGATGATGACGGAGACTGTTGTGATGATGAAGATGATAACATCAGCTACCTTTCCTGCTGCTGTGGGGTAAACTGAAGTGGGTTGACCCGAAGAAATAGACAGACACGCTGAAGCACAGCTTCAAACAGTATCCTTTAACCTCTGACTGCTGGGAAGCCCAGCCACAGATAATCTTGTCTGGGGGTCAGGATCCCAAGGGAGCAAGCTATGAGCAAAGTCAGTTCATGAAGAAAGAAAAGCCAAGTCGCTGATGGCAACAGGAATTGCAAACAGTGGTCACAGTTGCTACCACTGGATGGCCTGATGGCTATTAGAGCTCAAAGCCCCGCTCTCCTCTCCCAGGCTTTCCAACTAGTCTTTACAGTGGCCTTGGGAAGTAGCCCTTCCAAAGGGAAAGACCGTATATCACTCTTACTCATTTCTAGCTCTAGTTTATCAAGAAAGACATACGGAGACATTTATCGCAATTATTATTAATACCTTTTCCTCCATACTTTAACATTTATTTTATATAGGTTGAAAGTCCGTATCATGTAAACAGTTTTTTTCACCTGTCCAATATTATATGATAAGTCTCAGTTTATTATTTGTTGGCATGTTCATCTTAAGCATTAGGAACTATGCATATTTCCTCCTATTTACAATTTTAAACAGAACAAAACCTCAAATTAAAAAAAAAAATTTCGACACGTTTGTGAAGTCCATCCTACACTTTTGTAAGCAAATAAACACCAATACCCTTATGAACACACATACACAAAGAAAAGAAAAAAAGAAAGGAACCTGGCCTAGAACTTCTTGCTCCGTTTCACTGTGACTTGATATTGTTTTCCTGGTCCACATCTAGGACTGGAAAATGGTGGCTGATTGCATCCAAGGCTACGCTTGTGACTTTTATTTCCTGCTTCTACTAGAACCAAGATATCCAAAGAGCGTGTCTGGAAGGACTTGTGTTTTCATGATTTCTAGTCCAGTGTCTCAGTCACGGAGGAGTTTGGGTCCACTCCAAAGAGCAACTTCTCCTGAAGCACAAAACCTCAGACCATGAGGTCCCATTTACACACAGTTATTTCCATGGGGTAGGTGGCAAGTTCTCAAGATAACCTTGTCTGTGAGATAGATACAAGTATCTCTAGGACATTTTTATAGCCGGCTCCATACGGTAAGTAGCCCCAGCACTGGAGTATTCTAGAAACTCCTAAGCCATGGGCAATGATTAAATTTGGTGTGAAGGTAAGCAGGGGTGCTCTCCACTGTGTAGTTAAAAACAAAAAGTGGGCACAGAGAAAGTACTTGATCTGCCCTTTCTTCACCCACTGCATTTTCATTTCCTCTTCCACTACCCCAGAGGTCTAATAATGGACCCTATCATCCCATATTTAAAAGAGCTTTAAATATCCATGCAGAGTCAAAAATTGTAGTAGGAATTCGGGGGTTTGCTTTTTTCTTTCAGGTTTTGTGACTTACTAGGTTCAGCGTACTTCGTAATATATCCCCGAAACCACAGGATCCTGAAGGCAAATTCCCTTGGGGAGAGTGGCCCTGCGGGCTGATTAGCACAGTCTGCCTGCCTCGTACCTCCCCTCTGCTCAGGTATTCGGTGTTCAGCCAGACGAGCTTGTGCTGGCTCCCCGGGTCCCTTGCTCCATTTTCATTCGAGCCAGTGATGCAAAGTCCCCCAGCTTGGCCTGTCAGAACTTGATAGCTCTGTAAACATTGAAATCTTTGTTGCCATAACAGCAGGAAAAATAATATGGGATCCTGCCTATAAATATAGCGGAGGCCTTGGGGAATAGGAGCATTTCTAAATGACTTGAAGCTCTGTCATGGCATAATCTCTTATAAATAAATGTCACCGTAGTCACTGAATGCAGCCTGGATTTTTGCCTGCCCTGGTGCTCAGCCTTCTAGACAATAGTTATGCTAAGGGATTATCTTTTAACATAGTGCAGTTATCTCCTTTGTTTGTTTTCTTTTTTCATTATTCACATAAGCCAAGGGAAATGAAAAGCATCTTATTTCAGGCAAAAGGGCCTGTGAATGATTAACTCTGGTTCCATGCATGGGACTCTGCATAGCAACCCCTTGGCTTACAACTAGAAAAAGGCTCAAGGCAGCAACAGCAGCCCAGGGACCTGAGACCAACACTCTCAAACGAAGGTGGTGAGGAACTGATCAAGTCTAAGCACTGTGTTTATGAGGAGGATTCTCTGTAGCTGGCTCATTTTAATTTTGCATTGGTTTTGTTGCACTTTTCTTGGTGGAGATGTGTTTTGCTGACCTTCACTTTCACATGGACTCTTGCTTTTGGAGTATACTGGAGGATCCAAGTGAAACTCGGCTATGCGTACGCCTTAATCTGGTTTATGCCACCATATTTTACATGTTTTCCCCCTTATACTGTCCAAAACTGAGCTAACACTGGCTAAATTTTACATTAAAGAACGGAACTAACAGATAGCTTCATAATGACCTTGAGTTTTAATTTTAGCTCAATGAAAATTTTGTTGGTAAAATTTGGCTCTCTTGGAATTAGATATAGCACAAAGTGTTAGATGAATGAAAGAGAAACAAATGGTGTGATTACATGGTTCCAATTAAAAGGACATGAGTGTGTTAAAGACCCACATTGTGCAAATATAGGGGTGAAATCAAAACCAATTCTGTATCTTTTTGTGGACACTTGGTGTTTAAACATTTATGTAACAAAGTCTATTTTCATGGAAAACAAGACCTGAGTTAAAAGAGTCAGAAGAAAATGAAGTGTAAGCTGAGGACAGAAGAAACATTGGAAAATTTAGGAAAATGTAGTATAGTTATAATAGAGCCAAAATATTTTGGACACTTAAATTTAGACTGCAAGTCAATCCAGATGTTTATTTATTAACGTTAATAATGTTTCCAGTCTTGTTATAGAATACGAAATCCCAGGGGTTCCACTTCTGAGTTTAAAGACAAATGCATGGTCTTCATTCCTTTCCAGCTCTGTTTTAATTTTAGAGGTTTTCTATAGCCATGATTTTCCTGTAAAAGTGTTTGCAAAATTTTGAGCAGCTCCTGATGCCTAGCAGAAAGTCTCAGTGAAACACGGGTCTAGCAAAGCTTTCCCCTTTCTGCATTTGTCTTCTTGCTTCCATGGCAATAAAGGGAGAAACTTGGCATAAGAATATAATCTGTTCCCGCCTGTTTCTCATCTGAAGTCATAAACCTCTGCCATCCCACCCAAGACTAGAATTTTAGCTGGCATAAAACAGCTGTCTGCTTACAGGTTTATTCCGGTAGTAACCAAAGACAAAACCGTTTTAACTGAAAGCTCTAGGCTCTTCTCAAAACCTTCACAATCTCTGGGTCATCCCCAAGAGGAAACCATTGAGGAAAAGGTACAAGTTACCTCCTTTCTTATAGTTTTTGACACACCGTATGTTTACGAAGTTTGAGAACATTTTGCCCTTCTGGTTTCTCTAGATTGAGTGCCATGGAGAAAAGGAGGTGGGGTTGGGGGGTAGGGTCACAAGCTCAAAAGCCCTAGGGCTCAGGCACACAAGCTAAGTCAGCTGCAGTCTAGGGGAGGGAGTGGTCTGTCGGAAAAGGCGTCTGCTGCTCAGCTGCCCCCAAAGTTACCATGTGGGAATGTGGAGAGTTTTGCCAGATATTCTGGTTTGTCAGTAGAAGTTCCCCAATCCTGATTTTTATGTGAATTCTGCATAGTTTTAAATGTTGGCAATTTTTAATTTGGATTGAAGTCGAACATTGTGAAGGTCAATCAAAACATGGCTCTTGAACGCTTGGGGCCGCTGGTGTCCAAACTCCAGGCTTGGCCCCTGATTCACTACGGGTAGATCTTACCTTTCACAGCTTCTTAGGTTCTAAAGCCGTCAAGTGGCATAATAGTTACACATTTTACTTTTTATTCTAGGTAGTCTGACAGAAAGTAAAGAACACAGGTTTGGAGCCAGGGAGATACAGATTTTCCTAGTTCCAGATTTTACCAAATTGTGGCCTGCAGCAGCTTAATGAATCTCTTGAAGCCTCTCTTGTAACCTGTGGAAATGAAAACCTGTTTCACCGGGTGTTTGAAGGAGTAAATATACAACTAGATGTAACATGCTTAGCCTGGTGCATTTAGGTGCTCTTTTCATGGGTGTTACTATTCTGATCATTACCAGCAGGTGATCCTCTTTGGACGACACAGCACCTCCTTCCCAATGAGCTCCTCTCAGGACAGGGAGAAGGGCCTCGCTGAAGATTTAATATGCTGTGCAATACAAAGAAATTGTATCAAGAGTCATTTCTAAGGCCTTAAAGGATTTTAGAGCTAGAAGAAACCTTCACAAAACCAGCCAACAGCTGGAAATTAATAGAAATATCAGTTTTATCCTAAACATCAATATTTTAAACCATACAAATGAATGATGTTACTGAAATGCAGTTAAGAACAATTTTATTTATAAAAAATAAAACAAAAGACCTTATCTGGAACCATGTTGTAAAGTAAAAGAATGCAGGCTAACTTTTTTCCTCCCAGTTTCTGCGGGAGTATTTACTCGGAAATAAATGGATGAATGCCACTTATAATATATCCTTCTTTTGTATCCAGGCACGTCTGCTATTAGGGAGATTTCTCCTCTCCTAACTCTAGGTCCATGATCTCTGGATGATGGTGGCAAGGGGTCACTCAGACAATTGGGGGGCACCGAAATGGAGTCTGAGAAGATAACTGATGTTTTCTTGCTTTCTGTTAAAAATTAGGTGCAAGTTAAAGTTTCAGCTCTTAAAGGAAGAGGGCTCCTTTCTTCCTTCCCTGGACCAGCTGTAGGTAATGACAGAAAACAAAACAAAACAAAACGTTCAGTCTGACAAATAGTTCAGTGGTAAAAATAAAACAGGGTAGTCATGTAAGATGGTTCAGTGTATCTGGTGTCTTTTACATGACTTATCCTCTTGCTTGATAAGAGCTCTTTGACAGCATGTTAGGGAGTGATGTGGCTGTGTGATGGCTTATTTGAAGTGCTCATCTATGAGCCATCGATATATTTACTGACAAAACTCTTTTATTCCTAAAATGTAATGGCATGTGGTGCTGGTCCTGTAAGAGTCTCAAAGACTTTTGCTGACATTTAAGAGTTGTAGAGAATAATGATAATATTGTCATCTACCATGAGATAGGAACTATGCTAGGTGCTTAATGGACATTGTGTAAAATCCTCATCGCCTTTTATGTAGCTCTTTATCTCCATTTTATAGAGGGGTCAGTTGAGTCTCAGGCATATAGGGCTTCCCTTGGGTCACACAGATGGTTAGATGAGGCTAGGATTAAACCAGATTTGTTGCTCTAGGCCTCTCTACCCCGTACTTTCTGCCGTAGTTAGAGAGTAACCTCCCCAACTCGCAGAGAATGTAAATTACCTAGAAATCATCAGCGATGTCAGAACCGCCAGCCATCCAACAGCCAAGCTCAAAATAGAACAAGATTACCTGTCACATGACAGGCAGAATTAGTTGAGATCCCTTGTTATTTCTTAAAGAGCGAGAGGTTCTCCCTCTTTTGCTCTCTGCATATGACATAGAAAGAAATTGATAAAAAGAGGGGTGATAAGGAGTAGAATAATGAGAAATGGGGCCTGACAAATGCATAAAGAAACTAGGTCTGCCTCTTCCTTTCTCTCTGATAAACTCAGGCTCCTAAAGTAAATGAAGGGCTGGTAAGTTTGACCGTAGAAGATGTCAGGGGCTACAGGTGTCTGCCATTCCCTAGACAAGAAGAAGTGGTTGTGCACTAAACGTCCCGTGAACCAGTTAGGCCTTTGGTAACTTTCTTTGCGTCCATTGTCGCTGGGGACCCCTTCGCCCCAACACTTTTTTCAATCCTGGTTCGGCCATCCCCACCCTAAGAAGACTATTAGATGAGTAATAAGTTAAAGGGCCATCGTGTGCAGAAAGAAGCCCTCCCACCTCCCAGGAGATGCATTCGCATGACAAAACAGAAGGTAAGCACTGAGGGTGGCCACCCCTCCTCCACCCTTTCTTTCCCTTTGGCAAAGGGTAGTAGGTCGTTTACTCACATCAAAAAAACTTAGTTTACGTTGGAACATCAGGATGGGACTCGGAAGGAGTGGGAGAAAAACATGTGTGTGCATTTCTTGCAAGAGAGGCAACAGGAAGGCAAAGCAAAATCACAGAAGGCCCATCTTAGCGCTTACGTTAGTCCACGTCTTCATTGTGCCTGTTGTTGGCACTGTCTCAGGAATCACTTAGATCAGTGGCTCCAGGTTCCGCAAGGTGTTCCTGAGTCTGAATCGCTGGGAGGATGGAGAGGCAGAGCTTTTTCATCTTACAAATGATCCACAGGTGGTTCTGATGTGCAACCGCAGACTTCGACCCTTTAGGTAATCCCCTCCAGGCTTCCGGGGTTTGTTTGTTTTTCTTTATCTATTCCAAATAAATATGCACGACTACAGTATATTTACACCAAGTACCCAGATCACCATAATGAAAGTACAGCAAAGGGATTCTCAAAAAAAAAAAAAAAAAAAAATCAAAATATACTTCCCTTCAAAACGCTGTGATTTATGAACTAGGTGTGATAAAATGGAGATAGACTCCTCTTTAAAGAACACATGTAATTAGGGTCAAAACAATATTAGTACAGTCAGATTCCTGATCAGAATTTAGGAGTGAGGTTGGTTGAAAGTTCATTATGCTGATGTGTCTGGTTTGATCCCGGTGACTTTGCATCCAAGAGGTTAGGGATGCGAGTTGCAAATAAGCGTGAAGGTTTTAGGAAAAATAAAAAGTTAAGGGAGAGGGAGAGAGCGAGGTGAGAGAGAGTCTCAGTATGAACTGATGGAAAGTGAATATACCTCTGTTGAAAAGAAGAGCAAAGGTCAGAAGGAACCAGGAGTGAACCACCAATAAATATGGATGCTCCGAAGTGTATATGATCTGAGGAGGACACTTATGACCTAAGGCTGAGCAAGTGACCTTAAAGTAAAGGCAGAAAAGGACCCAACAATTCCAGGGAGTGGCAGGACCCGCAGCAGGGGGTGAAAATAGAAGAAACCATTGGGTCTAGTGAGCCCCAAAGATCAGGGCTAGGAGAGTTTCCTGAGACAACAATGGTGGAAACGCAGAGAGGCCTTGGAAGAGGCTAATGCTGTCAACCTCTGCCAGGCCGAGTCGCACGGAACCGTATACTTGTGACTTTGCGCATCTGGATATAGTTTGAATCCTAAGAGTCCTTTTGATTGTAGTAAAAACAGTTGCACACTTGAAAGGGCTGTGCGTGCTAGATCCCAGTAAACAGGCTGGGTGTGGTGAATGGCCAGAGTGAAAGGAAAAAGTTCAGAGGCATGGTCTTTGGAAGAGAAAATCACCCCTCTTAAATAGCTGTTGTCTGGGGGTTGCTGGAATTTATGCAAGAGAAGGAGTATCTGGGAACCAAACTAAGAGGACCGTCTGTCAGAGGAGGTGACCCACAGGCTAGACCAGCAGGGTCAAGAGCTCAGAGGACAGACCTGTGAGAAGATAAGAGGGCGTGGCAGTGAAACCGAGGGGAGGAGCCTTGAGAGATGGGGATAGTCTATAAGGGAAGGCTGACGTCCCTGAGAGCAAGGGCAGATTATGAACCGAAATCAGGAAGAGGAGCATGAGGGAACGAATTTGGAGAGGGGAAAACTGAGTGTAGGGCTTTATGCCCAGAAGCACATGAAAGGCTAATGAAAGACTCCTTCACGAGACAACTCAGGGAGATGCTGGCGCAGGCGGGGGTGGTGAGCTGCTCCGACGCCATTTTGACTTGACGTGAAATGGTAGGTCTGGGGCCAAATGGGTAAAGATCCCTTGCTCGCTTCCTCTAAAATCTCAGAGTGAAATATCAGCTTGGACCTAGGGAAGGAGGGAGATGAGACTAAGTTAGAAGTCTGCAAAGGGGAGCCTTAGGGGACATAAAAGAAAAGTAGTACGAGAGAGCCCCTTGTGGAACTTTCTGAATACTCAAGACTGTTGCCACGTAGGGACTACTCTGCAACTCAAATTTCCTCACAAAATAGAAAGACTATGTGCACGTGAGTGTTGTGCCTGTGTTGGACTGAGGCTAGGGTGGAGGAGGGGATAATACTCAGGAATACCAGAACGTGGTAAAAGGCCATAACCCAAGGGAGGTAATTCCTGGAAGAGAAAATTTCCCCTTACTGACCGTGAGATGACCATGCTAATTAACTCTGGGTTAGTGCAGAAGAACTGTAACAGAAAAGTCTTTTCTGTGAAGTTAAGGTATTGACAACAAGAATATTGGGTTTTTTTTTAACGTCTTTATTGGAGTATAACTGCTTTACAATGGTGTGTTAGTTTCTGCTGTATAACAAAGTGAATCAGCTATACATATACATACATCCCCATATCTCCTCCCTCTTGCGTCTCCCTCCCACCCTCCCTATCCCACCCCTCTAGGTGGTCACAAAGCACCGAGCTGATCTCCCTGTGCTATGCAGCTGCTTCCCACTAGCTAGCTATTTTACATTTGGTAGTGTATATATAAGTCCATGCCACTCTCTCACTTCGTCCTAGCTTACCCTTCCCCCTCACCGTGTCCTCAAGTCCATTCTCTATGTCTGTGTCTTTATTCCTGTGCTGCCCCTAGGTTCTTCAGAACCATTTTTTGTTGTTGTTGTTCCATATATATGTGTTAGCATACGGTATTTGTTTTTCTCTTTCTGACTTACTTCACTCTGTATGACAGTCTCTAGGTCCATCCACCTCACTACGAAAAACTCAATTTCCTTTCTTTTTATGGCTAATATTCCATTGTATATATGTGCCACATCTTTATCCATTCATCTGTCAATGGACACTTAGGTTGCTTCCATGTCCTGGCTATTGTAAATAGAGCTGCAATGAACATTTTGGTACATGACTCTTTTTGAATTATGGTTTTCTCAGGGTATATGCCCAGTAGTGGGATTGCTGGGTCGTATGGTAGTTCTATTTGTAGTTTTTTAAGAAACCTCCATACTGTTCTCCATAGTGGCTGTATCAATTTTATGTCATAGTGTGTTCTGCCTATGTTTTCCTCTAAGAGTTTGATAGTGTGTGGCCTTACATTTAGGTCTTTAATCCATTTTGAGTTTATTTTTGTGTATGGTGTTAGGGAGTGTTCTAATTTCATTCTTTTACATGTAGCTGTCCAGTTTTCCCAGCACCACTTATTGAAGAGGCTGTCTTTTCTCCATTGTATATTCTTGCCTCCTTTTTCACAGATAAGGTGACCATATGTGCATGGGCTTATCTCTGGACTTTCTATCCTGTTCCATTGATCTATATTTCTGTTTTTGTGCCAGTACCATACTGTAACAAGAATAGTTTAAATGAATTGGTTAAAGAGAATAAGAAATTGTGTAATCAGTAAAGAAAGAGAATGTGTGTATCTGGTTAGTTTTATATAAGGGTATAACACAAAAATTTTTTAAAAATTAGGTCAAAATTCCCAGAAGTAATATATGAATACCACTGGGGTTTTCTAGTAGAAGGAAGAATTTATATTGAAAATATTGTTACAGGCAGGTACACTCCGTCAAAAATGGTGTATCCTGACCAAGAAGAGTTTATGGAGGGTCTGAATCAAGAGGACACTCTATCTTGTTCATAAAAGGTGCTTGATATGCATTTACTGGGTGGATAAAATCAGTATATGTTGAGTAATTAAACAAATTGATGAATAAATGAAAGATGTAGGTGTATGTTCCATTTGGGAAGTCTTTCTCCAAATGGGTTAACTGCCCTTCCATGGGCTCCCATACAATCCTGTAATCCCCTATTTTATCCTACTGTGTACTGTGCTCTCCTACTAAACTGTAAACTACTTGAGGGTAGAAATTAATTCTTGTTCTTCATGATAATTCCAGCTCTGACCACAGTACCCTGCACATAGTAGACATTCAAGAAATAATTGTGTAGATGAATGACATTATTTACTAGAGTACTAGTTTAAGCCAAATGTAACGTTAGCATTACACATGGCAGAGTAAAAGGGGTACTTATAAAACACTTAAATAGGGCTTCCCTGGTGGCGCAGTGGTTGAGAGTCCGCCTGCCGATGCAGGGGACATGGGTTCGTGCCCCGGTCCGGGAAGATCCCACGTGCCGCGGAGCGGCTGGGCCCGTGAGCCATGGCCGCTGGGCCTGCGCCTCCGGAGCCTGTGCTCCGCAACGGGAGAGGCCACAGCAGTGAGAGGCCCGCATACCGCAAAAAAACAAAAACAAACAAACAAAGAACACTTAAATAACACCTAGGAAGTCCATTAAAGAGATAAAAGTGGCAGAAGGACAGTTTGGACAGTGTTATTACCGTAATTTGAACATGTAGTTAGGCTAGCAAATGGATTGTAATGATGCAGAGCGAACAGCAATTCCTTTCTTGGAAATGAAGGGAAAAAGAATTGAGGGTGGAGACATGCTTTTTACCGAAAACCCAGGAGAATGTTCTCTCCTCACCCCCTCAACCCCCAAATAATCCAGCCTATCAGATTAAATTTAGGTTATTTTTTGAAAAAAAATTTCAGAGGAAATCCAGCATCTATCTCCCCCTACTGGTGTCATATTGAGGGATGTCTAACTTTTCTTTTCTTTTAACTGAGAAACGTTTTAATTAAGACAAATATTTTCATTTGTTGTTTGCAAAAAAAAATCTTATACTTAATATAAAGTTTAAGCATCCTATATTGGAGGTTTGTGTTGCGATGAGCTTTACCAAGATTTGGAATGTAAATTGGAGTATAAATTGTTTCATCACAGATGAGGAATGGTTAAATATTTCTGCTAGTTCATCTGTGATTAGCAGATTTTATATGACAGTGGATTATAAGTGGCGGGCACAATGAAAAATTTTAAGTTTGTTTATAGAAAATTTCAAACGTACACAAAAGTAGAGAGAAAAATATAATGACCTTCCATGTACCCATCATCCAGCTCCAACAAACAAGTCATAGCTAATCTTGTTTTATTTATTACTTCCCCAAGGTCCCACATGCAGATCACTTTGAAGCAAAGTCCAAGCGTTGTATCACTTCATCTGTGTTTCAGTATGTACCTAAAAGGTAAGGATGCTTCAAATATCCCTATTTTTAAGCATGCCCAAAGTTAGCAATAGTTCCTTAATATCAGCAAATATCCAGTCAGTGTTCAAATTTCCACGCTTGTGTTAAAATTTGTAATTATTTATTTTACAGTCTGTTTGAAACAGGCTTTTAATAAGGGCTATGGATTGTAATTTTGTTTGATATGTTTCTTATATTTCATGGAACTTATGAGGTTTGTTTCCTCCTCCATCAATTTTTTTGGGTATTATTTTTGTTAAGAAAAGTGCATCATTTGTTCTGAGCAGAGTTCCACGGTCTGGAATTTGCCGACTGGATTCCCATAGTGCTGTGTAACACATACCTCTGTCCCCTGTATTTCCTGTAAATACAGGAAATTGGTAGTTAGATCCAGAGGCTTCATTTTATTCAGGTTTTATTTGCTGTTGTTGTTCTGTTTTTGTTCTTTTGTTTTTTTGCAAGGTGCTATTGTGTACTTCTGTCACTCAATGTCTGGTAGCAATTGAAATTCATTGTCTAGAGGGGTAGAGTAGACTTTCCAACAGAAATTTCTGTGGTGGTGGAAGTGTTCCATATCAGTACATATATGTTCTATATCTGTACTAAATGATCCATATCTGTTCTATATCTTAATACAGTAGTCACTAGCCACATGTAGCTCTTAAATGTGGGCAGTGTGATTGAGAAACTGACTCTTTAATTTTAAAAATTTTAATTACTGTAAATTGAAATGTAAATAGCCACATGTGTCTAGTAGCTACCATATTGGATAGTATAGCTGCAGATACATTAATGCATTAAAGGCTGCAAAATGATAATGCTATTATTCTATTATCTTTTTCTTTACTTATTAGTTGGAATATTTTTGTAAAGAGATACTTCCTCTTAACAACTATGTTGCTACTATGAGGTTCAGTTTATACAGAAAAGACAGAAAAATTCCTTAATTCTTACTCTCTATTATCAGCTGTCAAAATAATAAATTGTTTCCTTAGCATTCTCCAAAAGTGATGCATCCTCATCCTCATGTGTTTTTTGTTGTTGTTATGTAGTCATAATTTGCATTTTAATTTATTGTAGTTGTTTATGCTCAAATTGGTTCATCCTTGGCCAGAGGGGGTTTATTCAAACTATCTCCTGAGACCTCTTGCTACGATCCTACGAGTCTCTGATAGTGTTATGGCTTTCTGGTGTGCGATCAGGTATTCCAGGATCATCTTGGACATGTTATGCCTCATATCTGAAATTAGCCATTTTCTAAGATGCTCTGGTTCCATTTAGTGGTCAATGGTATTTCAAGGACATATAATCTGGGTACTATGGTGATCATTGCTATTTGGTTGGTCATTGTTTCTAGCCTTTACAAAAACAGAGTTAGAAATCTAGATTAAAAAAAAAAAAACCTGCATTGTGAGTTCATCCTGATACATGCAATTTAAAATCAGTGCTACAGGGTTGCCTCTGGGCTTTTTTTTTTTTTTTTTTTTTAACATTGAAAATCTAGTTTCTTCTCAATGACACCAGTATAACTACTGGTTTCTTTTATTCCACAATACACACATAATAATTTCAGGATAACAATAGCAGCCTACCAGCAATGAAATTATTATTGAAAAGGTGCACTCACCTTTGGTTTCATTTTTTCATGTTTATATATTTATTCCTAGAGTCTCCCTCACTGATGGTATATTATTGTGTTTCAGCGTTATTTGAAATAGTTTCTCTGTGTAGTTTTGCCAAAAAAAGGATGCAAATTTCTATTTGTTTGTTTCCTTTTATTTTTAGCAATTTTTTAAAAAACTGTAGTTTCATTTTGTAATTAGGCAAAGTATTTATGTGGCCCCAGAGTCATAGCCACAAAACACAGTACATTTTTAAAAATCTAGCTTCTTACCCTATCTCCTTAACTCTATTCCCTTGTCAGTTTTTATTAAAAAAATTATAATTTAAGCCTTCATTTTTTATTTCAGGAATGTGAATATATTTATATCTACCCTTTCTTAGATGAGCAGTAATACACTCTACACACTTTCCTCCTTTTATGGTCTTACTTAATAATGTATTCTGGAAATCACTGACTAATAATATGCAGAGATCAACCTCATTCCTGTTCGTAGCTGCATAGTATTCCATGGAATAGATGTTCCATAGTTATTCAATAAGTCCTCTATTGATGGACATTTAGGTTGTGGAAAGCTTTTTAAGGACATTTAAAATAAATACAGCAGGAGCATAAACAAATGCATTACCTTTCCCATAATTTTTCATTTTTCACTAGGTTCATATAGATATTCATAAAGATAAAAAGCATGAAATTATATTAATATCTAAGACAAATATTGAGGTGAAATTAAGGTAAATTTACAGAAAGTTATAGGTCTGTGTATCCTCAAATAAAATATTTTAGTTTTCATTAATTATCTCTCTAGGGGACTGATTACTATTTTTCTGATCTTCAGATTTCTTAGGATAAACCTTAGTAAGGTTGGAAAAGTAAGAATGATTGAACTTGAGAGCTGTACATGATAGAAGAATCATCTTTTAGGAGGTGAAATGGTAATTGTTTTTGAAGAAAATTTTATTTTACCTTCCACTCTTTGCCTGTAAGTTTTGCAGGGGATTTGTGTTAGAGTATACTAATGAAATACTAGATAATTATTGTTCCAATATTTGGACTTGTGGTTGAACAAGAGGTTGGAAGATAGCTATTGGCAATAATTAGATATACTCCAGCCACTTCTTTATTCACTCTACCTCTTTCATCAGCTACTTTTCAGATATTAAGAAGGTAAAAAGCAAATGACAACTGAAGAAGCATCAATAAATCAATAAATAAAGAGATACACTGTTTTTTTTAGGACATGTTCACATTTTCTCTCTTGCTGTGACAAGATGTGGGGTTTCAATCTGATCTGCTCTGACACTGTTCCCCTTAATTCTCCCTCAACTCTGTTTAGAGATGAGGGTTTCTGTAAGTTCTCACACATGTTTGTTTGTTCACTAGAAGCTGTTGTAATTTTGATGGTAATGCTCTACTGCTTATAATTCCAACAGGAGTTGATTTTGTTTATGCAGTAAGTAAATACTAATTCAAGCTACTCTCTTTAACCTTGAACTGTACATCAGGGGAGTTATACCTATGGTAGATGACTTAAAAGAGGGAAATACCAGTTGGGGCCTTGCATGTATCAATATAAGGGGAAATACACAGTGTTCTCAAGAGCTCTACGTCTCACATCTCACAAACCCCATGCTTCCCCATCACTCCAGTGTGAGCAAGACACCTCCGTTAAGTTAGGCCTTAGAGTTCATGCTTTACTGACTTCTGAGTGGACCAGTTTCACAGGTATGGCCTGTGAGACAGGCCTATGCAGGGTGGGAAAGCTAGCTCTGGACAGAAGCAAAACCAGGGAAATCAGGCATTTCTAAGGAGTCAAGGAAGGGCTTGCCTTTTAAGAAAGGCCAGAAATTCAACTTAGGATATACTTGAGGGACTTTCCTGGTGGAGCAGTGGTTAAGAATCCACCTGCCAATGCAGGGGACACGGGTTCGATCCCTGGTCTGGGAAGATCCCACATGCCGCGGAGCAACTAAGCCCTTGTGCCACAACTACTGAGCCTGCGCTCTAGGGCCCACGAGCCACAACTACTGAGCTGGTGTGCCACAACTACTGAAGCCCGCACGCCTAGAGCCCCTGCTCCACAACAAGAGAAGCCATTGCAATGAGAAGCCCATGCACCGCAACG
>NC_041220.1:127199454-127209588 GCF_002837175.3 Physeter macrocephalus
ACGAAGAGTAGCCCCTGCTCACCACAACTAGAGAAAGCCCGTGCGCAGCACTGAAGACCCAACACAGCCAAAAATAAAATAAATAAATAAATAAATAAAGGATATACTTGACACTATTTGTACCTTTCTAAGAAGACCATTCTTCTCAACATACTATTAAAAAAATATTAAACAGAAACCCCAACTAAATAGAATGAGGAGCTCTCACGCCCTGTGATGATAGCAGAGCCCGACAGGAAGAAGAAAGACTCGTTTTCTTTCCTGGCAAGGAATCAGCCAATGAAAAGCCATGGACACTGCTTTACTATAACCCTCCCAACTTCCTTTTCCTCCCTATGAAAGTGCTGTCCTGCCTTTGCCACGTGGGGACGTGCATGTGGCTCGCCATGGTTGCAGACCGTGAGTTGCAGTTCTCTGCTGATCCTGAATAAACCCATCTTTGCAGGAGAACTATCTGGTCGTCTGTTTATTTCAGGCAACAATACTAAGCAGTAGGTGGAAGCTGAGGTGTCTCAGTCTGCATTTTCTAACATGCAGAGATTTGGCTATGAAATGGAGTGGCCAGACTAAACACGGCCCAGTCATACCATGAGGGCAAGAAAACCAAGCACTAGCTTCTGGATTTGTCAGTATTTTATGAATAAAAATTTTTTTCATATATTGCCGTTCTGCCTGTAGAGATAATTTTCCTGCTTTGAGCTTTTATAGTAATAGGCTGCTTGTGGAATTTGTATATTTAAGGTAAAATGTATATCTATTAGATAGTAAAGGTACTTACTGGCCAATGATTTCAATAATTTACTATGTATGCATTGCATATTTTTCCTAGTATTTTATTTTTAGTATTTCTTAGAGTCTTGAAGGGCTGGATTTAAGGTAAAGTGAGTGAGCCCCTCATCTCAGGCACAGAATTTAACAGTTTCAAAAACCTCAATAATAAAGATAAATGCTATTCTAATGCAACATTTAAAAAAATCAAAATTAGTGCAAAAAAACCCCCAAACCCCTTGATAAACACTGTGTGGAGATTTTCAATAAAGACAGGATCTGACCCTGCATTTGAACAACTCTGCCTCACTCACCTCACCCTAATTCTGGCCCTGATTCCGATAAAACTTTATTTAAAAAAAAGGCAGGTAGGCTTTGGGGCATAGTTTGTTCATTAACAAAATCACATTAAACGATTATCAGGATTATTGCATTTTTTGGTACCCCCTTACATTTTGCCTCCTAGTCCCTGTTTTTGAGCTAAACTTGGATTGATTAAATCCCACTCTATCACTTTTACAGGTAAGGTTAATGTGAAGGCCCACAGAGGTGACGTGACAAGCCCAAAGTCAAACAGACAAGGATAACAGGGTTGAGATCTGTCATGGTTTTACGTGCTCCATCTCCCCAGTTAAATTCCTTGAGGATAAGATTCTTGACTCCTATTTCTTGTTTGTTATGCAGTGCTCTGTGGAGAGTAGCCTCCCTCACCCTATACTTGCTATTGCCTTGCTATCTGAATTCTATCAGTTATTTGTGTGAGCTTAAAAAAAGATACTCACTTTTTATTGTCCTAATCTGGGTCTACATGATACCCCATTCAGGGTCAATTCAGTGAAAAAAAAAAATATTTGAAATGAAGAGAAAAGACAACAAAACCTCCTGAAACCAAAAACCGTTTGCATACCACTACATGGACAAAATAGCTGTTAAGTGTTTGAATTTTCTTATTAACTGGTTTGTGGTGTTGTGTAGATACAGGCAGGATTTGCTAATGTTCAAGAAAAAATAATCCCCTCAGTAGGAGTTAGTAGAATTAATCAATAATAATTGGATGCTCTCTGCAAAGGATATCATTCTTTGGAACTGGTAATTATCAGACCAGATGGTTAGTGTTTCCTCATTTTCTCAAATGTTGGGATAAAGGTAAGAATTTTCAGTCTAGTAGCAATCACATAAAACAGCAAAATCTACTGGTAGGGGTGTTGTGGTGTGCTGGGGGGCGGGGAATGGAGGGGTTGGAGAGGAAAGCACAGTTATCTTACATGACTCTTTGGGTTAAAACTAGGAGAGATTTGTGGGTTTCACATAAGTCAACTTTCATTATTCTTGTTCCCATCTTCTTTGATTCACATGGTTTCAGTTTCTTTCCAAATGTCTTTGGTTCAAACTTTATGGTCATGAAACAGAGCAGTTGAAAAATGTTGACAAAAAGTTTTGGAAGCAATCACTGAATTTTGCACAAATTTACTAGCAGTTACTTTTAGTGTGAAAAATGGTGCTACACCATAATAAATGTGGGTTAGGAATGTTTATGTCATTGTTATGTAGCCACTTAGAGAAATAAGACCACAATGTTTGCAGAAAATGGAGCTTATTGGAAAACTAAAAAGGAGAGATTTTACATTTATTCTTTAAGGTACAGAGGCATATTTTATTGTGTGGAAAATAGGATTTGCCTAAACTGTTGCAGAGGTAGCTATTTTGCATGTCACTAACTTGTATTTGATATTAGATTTTAAAAATAGTGACTTTAAAAAGTTTAGAATATTTTTGAAGCCTGAGCATAATTTTCATAATGACATGAAATAGAATGAAACAGGAAAGTTATTGGGAGATGGCACTGACTTTTAAAAAATAAATAAAAAGTGTATTTTCTTGTGGAATCATATTTATATGGACAGCATAAATTTAATCCTCTGACTTACTGGTCTGCCAATCCTATGACAGGTAATAAATTCATAATTCAATTAACTGCATGCATTGTATATACTAACTCATTTAAAGAAAATGAGCTATCATCGTCATCCAGAAGTATTTATGGGGTGACTAAAATTTCAAAGTGCTGGCTTTACAATGGCAGTAAACAGATTTCTACTTCTAGGAATCTTGAACTAAAAAAAAAAAAGGACAAAATCTGAAAAAGGATAAGCAGACAAAAAAGAATCATGCAAGACATACAGGACACAATAGAAACTAGCTAATCGGTTGTTCACAGTTCATTAATAAATGCCTATTGAAGGGAAAATAGGAAAGAAAATGTATCGAGTACCCACTATTGCCGGACGCTATAATAAATACTTTAACTGTATTCTCTGAATTATGGTCAAATGGAGGGCACAAGGCAGAGGCATCCAACGGAAACATGCCCACACAAGGGAGGACACTGGCTTTTGTTCAGGAGGAAGTGGCACAAGAAATAGGGAGTAGGTCAGTTGGACAGAAGTGGAAGATTTTTAAAAGGTAATTTTGGAACGTTGGCTGAGACTGTATTGTAGAGGACCCTTCAGGATAAGCTAAGGCATGCTCGCTGTTTTATGTAGATAAAGGAAACCTGAAATGTTTTGAGTAGAGGAGAGAGTGACCAAGCCAAGAGTTGTGAAGACAGAGCAGACTGAGTGTGGAAAACAGTGGGGCTACTTGACCAAACAGTGAGAGGCAGAGCTCGCTCAGCTTTGAAGGCAGCATTCTTTTAAGGCTCTATGTTACTAAGTTTTCCTAGGTTGTCCCGAATAGTAGTGATTTTATTGATTTTATCACCAGTAGTTCAGAACCACAAATATTTTCTCAGTTTGCTGTCCAACTAAAAGCATCTGATGGTGTGAAATAAATGCTGAATAAATAAGATGTTAAATGTTTAGAATATGCTGATGTTTAGTGACAGTTTGTGATGATGTTTGAGGAAAAGCAAACAAGAGCCTTCCTCTTCTCTTCTTCCTATTAAAAACAATTTCCTGCAAATAGTAGGATTTCGGGTCCTTGAAGTGCAGCGGGGTGAACACGTGCTACAACTTTGAAAGAGTGAAGTCATTTATTGGCTCTCTCTGTTTCCGGTCCACCTAACCCCTTCTTAAGCCCTTGCGATCACATCACCCCTCCATTCCACTCAAACCACCCTCCTGAAGATCTCTAACACATCCTCGTTTCTCTTTTCTTATTCTTCTTAACCCCCTTGAAGCATTTCGTACCATTGTTCACCTCCTCCATCTCTCCAGCCACATTTCTGCTGTATCTCTGCGTCATCTTCATCATCTCGTCTCCTAACAGGGGTCTCAGGCATCAGCCCTCAGCTGTTCTATCATTAACACTTTTGAGGGATCAACACTTCTAGAACTTTGAGAATCCTTAAATTTGCAAAGACCTCTAAGATATGCTACTTTCTCCATAAAATGTAATTTTGGGGCTGACTAGGCATTTACTGAAACAAGTTGATGACTGTCTTATTTCCATGTAGGGTACAGGTCTTAGCTTCAATGTCACCCATTTAGGTAGGTATTCTCTGACCTGCAGGACAATGTCAGTCTCCTTGGTGATGTGGTCCCGAGGCACCTCATACTCCTCTTTTAGAACAGGCATCTTGTTTGAAATTGGTTATTTGTAATTCACTGGGGACATGAATTGTGTCTTAGGTATTCACAGCTGTACCCCTACAACTTAGCCCAGGCATGCATTAGGAACTCAAAGAATACTTTTTTGTTGATTAAGTGACTGAATGATATCGGCCTGTTCATTTCAAGTTCGACAATATGTACTTTATCTCATGTTTCATTTAAAGGACATCATTTTTTTAGATATC
Organism: Physeter macrocephalus; assembly: GCF_002837175.3. Taxonomy (NCBI): domain Eukaryota; kingdom Metazoa; phylum Chordata; class Mammalia; order Artiodactyla; family Physeteridae; genus Physeter; species Physeter macrocephalus. The sequence goes on from NC_041220.1 coordinate 127,204,019, forward strand.
TTTACTTTTGCTTTATTTTCTCCCTCACACATCTAGCTGACTTTCGCTTCTCAAAAAAAAAAAATTACGAGCTTTACTTTGTGTGGAGGAGAAATGTAGGACATAAAAGTTTTGCTAAGGTATGCACGCTAGGCTTGAGGCGGGGCTCACAGACCAGTTAATCTTCCAATCTTAGCAAAATTTCAAATCACCATGTATCTTGGACCTTCAGGTTTATTCACAAATGGTCAAAACGACAAATTTTAAGTCTACTCTTTTTCGTAGTAAATGTACCCTATTCACATTTTCTCCTTTGAGAAAGTCAGTGGCTACAACCTTCATTTGAGTGTCTCTGAGCTTCTACCTCTAACTCAGTCCTTTCCTGTGAGTCCAGCCCCATATCCGATTGCAACAGATCTACTCTGACTCGCCCAATTCAGCACCTAAGGGTTGTAGTGTAGCGCTGACATGGTAAAGGGAGGTGAGAGAACTGGGTTCTCGACCTGGCGCTGCCATTAACCCTCAAAGGGAATTTGAGCAGCCATTTGACTTCCCCAGGCTTTCCCGAGAAACCCTGAAGACTCCCGAAACATAGTTTCTCTAACCAACCTGCTGAAAGAAGTCTGAACTCTGCTTATTATGTTGGCTTGCTTTGTGGTTCTATCGCTACCAATCCAACATGGTAGTAGAACAAAGTGTGGATGAAACTTTGGCTCTGGCTGAACCGAGCAAAACCGAGATAATTCTCAGATTTACAAAAGATGGTGTTGCTGCCAGAAGGCTTCATAATTTGTTTCTCTTCAACTCAGGCCTCTTGAGAGACCGGCCTAGTTAGAGCCATATTAATTGAACACGCGTAAAGGAAAAACGAAACCTAACAGCTTTCTTTTCTAAGCCCACAAAAGAAACGGTAACTGGTTTCTCTGGAGAAGGTTAAGGTCCCTCCCAGATGTGCCCAGAAATTGGATGGAGTTTAGGGGCAGGTAGGAGCTTAAGTGGTCACTTGAGGAATTTTCTTTCAAAATGTGGCTTGAACTTACTAAAGCATCTCTTATGGGAACAGAACTCCCAGGAGAGCTTGGAACACAAGGGCAATGACAGCGCCTTAGGCAGCAGAACTGTTTTCTTGGTGAAGTACACAGAGCAGAGACATTTAGGCTGCAGGCAAGTTTCTTCTTTTCATGCTTAAAGGGAAAATCAATATTCCATATTCATGGTCTCTGACATAATGCTTCCTAGGGTGGCCAAAAGGGGTTGATACTACTTGTTGCAAAATATCAGGGTGTCATGTTTTTAAGGATCAACCAGAGTGGGCATGGGATTCTTAGGTGCCACCTGGTTTTCACACTTTTGGTGAAGTAAAATTAATTGAGTTTCAAAGGCAGGAAACTATTCTGTTGCTGGGAAATATAACATAAAGGGTTTCTGCAAGCTTCCTCTGGGTTTTTCTTGCAAGCTTTCAATGAGAATTTTCTGCCAATTTTCTGGCAGAAGCAGAGGAGACATAGTAGTTTTGCTAGTGGTTTTGATTAAGCCTTGTCTACATGGCATCAATAAAAATAACTAGACCTAGGTCTGATGGGCATTGAACTTGCTTAGAATGCTAATAAAATTATAAGAGACAGGCATAAATCTTAAATTTTGAATATTTTTTCTTATAATACATATGGAAAGACGATTTCTCAGTATTTTAATGTGTTAAAAGTACAATAACTGGAGAAGAATATGTTCTCTTCAAAGTGCCAATAAAAATGCAAAATGTCATTTTCCAGTGCAATTCGGCCTGAAATCAACCTGTTTTATGGTAATTATGGGCTCTGGCACCAGAACATAGCAGAGCTTTACAAGATTGAATGAGTGATTGAGTCCAACCTCCTTAAATATGAAACATATGAAATGATTTGTGGAGAGTAAAAGCCAGAGAGCATTGTCACCCTCCTTACCCTGAACTATGTGCATAAAGCTTCACTAATGCCGTGTGGTGGTCGTAACAGGATGAGGGAGTGGGCGAGAAACATATTTTTTAGGACAATAGAAATAGGGTAGGAGCAACCTCTAATGTGGTAGAAGGGAAGTTTCATATAAAGGTATACTGTGAGAAAGAGATGATGATGGCCAAAGTGGGTGAAAAGTGCCTTTCCTTGGCAAGATTCTGGTACATCACTATGAAAGGAAAACCATGTATATTTCCCATAAACACTGTGGTGTCAGGCGTAAGGACCCAGCAATGCATCATCATATGCCTCATGGCAGCATGTCGGGGGCAGCTGCTCAAGCCAAGAGAAATGTGGCAACACTTCTCATTTTCCTCCCTTTCTCCAGGGTAACCTGAGCTCCTTGTGATACAGGTGTCCTGGCATAGGGGTTGCCTTAGTTTGGTTTTAATCTGTAAAATGGAAGAATAATAAAAGTATTTAAATCTTATTTATATCGTATACTGCTTGTGTGTCCTGTATTATAGACCCAAATAGAATAGTGGCCGAATCTTCCTAAGTTTTATTTTTTCGTCAAAATTATGATGTTTACAGAGTCCCTTTTTCTATGAATTTTGTTACACAAAACCATTGGCCTCCTGAACTTTCCCTTGGTTTTTCCCTTCTCAGAGGCCACTGTTTTCAACAAGGTAAGCTGATTCTTTGCATTTATTTCCACATCTTCAAATGACACATTTCTATTGCTGCTTCTCGGTATTGCAGGTTTTGGCCTTGTCTGTTATTTCCCTCTCAGAGTGAGGAGACTTTAACTCTCTCACAAACCCCGGCCACATACTCACACCCACTTTGGTCCTATATTTTTTTCAATACCGTTATATAAAATTTTGCATAGGTCCGTATCGGGAGTTTACATTCTTATGAATATATAAATGCTATTTCTAACTGAGCCATGCAATCTTTTATGATTACTTTTTCTTGCTTGCTTTCTATTTTCTGTGGAGTTAGCAATTGTGTTGGTTTTCTGACTATTTGATTGGTTTTCTGCGTTCTTATCAACTGCAAACTCGAGGCATTTTTCTAATTCCTCTTTCTATATCGTCTAGCATATGATAGATGGACTTCATCTCCGTGGAGAATCTTTCTGGGCCCGCGGCACTGCACTTATTTGCGATTACTCACCATCATTCTCTTTGATTCTCTGTGGTGTTAGAGAATCTTGTTTCCTGGAAACCACATCTTCCTCTTTCTTGGTTTACTCTCTTGTTTTTGTTAAAACAGTTTTCAGTACCTGTTAGGAAAAGGATGCACGAAAGGCACGTGTTTTGAGACCTGTATGTTTGAAAATATTTTTATTTCAACCTCATACTTTACTGAGAGTTTAGCATAGAAGTCTAGGTTGGAAATAATTGTCTTTTCGAAAATTTGATGCCATTGTTCCATCTTCCAGCTTCCAGTGTTACAATAGAGAATTCTGAAGCTATTATAACTCTAGATTCTTTGTTTTTGATGTGTCTCACCCCGTCCCCTGCCAAATCTTTGTTCTCAGTCTGCTAAAATTCTATGAGAATATGTCTTAAGGTATATCGGTTTTGTATGTTTTGCTGGGCACCCAGAGGAATATTTTCATCTGAAGAATTATGTGCTTTACTTTTGGTAAATTTTCTTTGTTCTCTATTTCTGAAACTCCTATTAGTTGGATAGTGGTTCTCTTAGACTGCTCCTCTGATTTTCTTATCTTTATTCTTATTTTCTGTCTCAGAGTCTCTCTGTCATTTATTATTTATTTTATTTTATTTTATTTTATTTTATTTTATGTTATTTTATGTTATTTTTTTTGTGGTACGCGGGCCTGTCTCTGTTGTGGCCTCTCCCGTTGCGGAGCACAGGCTCCGGACGCGCAGTCTCAGCGGCCATGGCTCACGGGCCCAGCCGCTCCGCGGCATGTGGGATCTTCCAGGACCGGGGCCCGAACCCATGTCCCCTGCATCGGCAGGTGGACTCTCAACCACTGCGCCACCAGGGAAGCCCTGTCATTTATTTTTTAAAATTTATTTTTCTGAGAGATTTCCTCAACTTTATATTCCAACATATCTATTAGGATTTTCATTTTTACTATCAGATTTAAAATTTACCCCAACATCTTTTAAGTTCTGTGGATGTACCTGTTTCAGCTAATTTTGTTTCATGGATGTAACATCTTTTCTTATGTTTCTGAGCATATTAACAGCTTGGAAGTTTTCTTTTGCTGCCTGTACTGCTACTGTTTTTCCAGGTTGCTTTTTTCCCCTGTTTTTTTTTTTTTTAATCTGTCTACATCTTTCATGATAGATACTTTCTTCAAATGTCTGATGATTTTTGGTTGTCTATTCATATTAAAATCAGGGCACTAAAAGCTGATTAGTAACAATTTTTTTCTCTAACATGATATTCTAGGAACCAGAATAAATCCTTCCTCTGAAAATAACTTAAAATGCTGAATAAAAATATTCTTGAATGCATCCATGTGCTGGCAACATAAGAGGGTATTTAGAGCAGGTACTGAGTAGAAACAGGAACTCAAAGGTAAGCACAGCAGTGAAGATGGCTTCTACCCTGAAGATATTTACTTGAAGATATTACTGATCCTGAGCTCAGGGGATGGAGGTCAAAGCCCAGTGCTTACTCAAGTTCACTAACAGGAGGGTGTCCATAAAGTTGAGATACTAAAGGGCTGCTCCATATGAATACAGATGAATACATACAGACTTCCTTGTCTTCCTCGACTCCCAAATAGAAAGGAACTTCAAGAAAAACTATCTGTCTCAAATATTGATACTGAAAAAAAATCTGAGAATTTGTAGCTACAGGCAACCCTTAGGTAGATGTGAAACTTGAATACACACTAGCTGGGTGGAATTCTATCTTCTGAGAAAACAACTGCCAAGCTAGAATTCTATATCCTGTGAAAACTATCATTCAAAAATGAAGATAAAATAAAGACATTTTTAGAGAAAACTGATAAGTCTCTTTGCAAGCAGCATACAGCTTTTTAAACAGACATAGAACATTTATAAAAACTAGCCACACGTTGGGCTACAAAACAAGTTTGAACAATTTTTTTTTTTTTTTGGGCCATAAATGCATGAGTTTATTTCTGGAAACTCAATTCCATTCCATTGATCTATATGTCTATCATATAGATGTCTATGCCGGTACCATACTGTTTTTTTTTTTTTTTAAGAGGTCTTTATTGGAGTATAATTGCTTCACAATACTGTGTTAGTTTCTGTTGTACAACAAAGTGAATCAGCCATATCCATACGTCCCCATATGTCCCCATATCCCCTCCCTCTTGCGCCTCCCTTCCATCCTCCTTATCCCACCCCTCCAGGTCATCGCGAAGCACAGAGCTGATCTCCCTGTGCTATGCTGCTGCTTCCCACTAGCTAACTGCTTTACATTCAGCAGTGTATGTATGTGGATGATACTCTCACTTCCCCCCAGCTTCCCCCTCCCACCCCGTGTCCTCAAGTCCATTCTCTATGGCTACATCTTTATTCCTGCCCTGCAACTAGGTTCATCAGTACCATTTTTTTTTTTTTTTTAGATTCCATATATATGCGCTAGTGTACGGTATTTGTTTTTCTCTTTCTGACTTACTTCACTCTGTATGACAGA
>NC_041220.1:127213290-127227287 GCF_002837175.3 Physeter macrocephalus
TGTCCCCTGCAGCGGCAGGTGGACTCTCAACCACTGCGCCACCAGGGAAGCCCTGTCATTTATTTTTTAAAATTTATTTTTCTGAGAGATTTCCTCAACTTTATATTCCAACATATCTATTAGGATTTTCATTTTTACTATCAGATTTAAAATTTACCCCAACATCTTTTAAGTTCTGTGGATGTACCTGTTTCAGCTAATTTTGTTTCATGGATGTAACATCTTTTCTTATGTTTCTGAGCATATTAACAGCTTGGAAGTTTTCTTTTGCTGCCTGTACTGCTACTGTTTTTCCAGGTTGCTTTTTTCCCCTGTTTTTTTTTTTTTTAATCTGTCTACATCTTTCATGATAGATACTTTCTTCAAATGTCTGATGATTTTTGGTTGTCTATTCATATTAAAATCAGGGCACTAAAAGCTGATTAGTAACAATTTTTTTCTCTAACATGATATTCTAGGAACCAGAATAAATCCTTCCTCTGAAAATAACTTAAAATGCTGAATAAAAATATTCTTGAATGCATCCATGTGCTGGCAACATAAGAGGGTATTTAGAGCAGGTACTGAGTAGAAACAGGAACTCAAAGGTAAGCACAGCAGTGAAGATGGCTTCTACCCTGAAGATATTTACTTGAAGATATTACTGATCCTGAGCTCAGGGGATGGAGGTCAAAGCCCAGTGCTTACTCAAGTTCACTAACAGGAGGGTGTCCATAAAGTTGAGATACTAAAGGGCTGCTCCATATGAATACAGATGAATACATACAGACTTCCTTGTCTTCCTCGACTCCCGAATAGAAAGGAACTTCAAGAAAAACTATCTGTCTCAAATATTGATACTGAAAAAAAATCTGAGAATTTGTAGCTACAGGCAACCCTTAGGTAGATGTGAAACTTGAATACACACTAGCTGGGTGGAATTCTATCTTCTGAGAAAACAACTGCCAAGCTAGAATTCTATATCCTGTGAAAACTATCATTCAAAAATGAAGATAAAATAAAGACATTTTTAGAGAAAACTGATAAGTCTCTTTGCAAGCAGCATACAGCTTTTTAAACAGACATAGAACATTTATAAAAACTAGCCACACGTTGGGCTACAAAACAAGTTTGAACAATTTTTTTTTTTTTTGGGGCCATAAATGCATGAGTTTATTTCTGGAAACTCAATTCCATTCCATTGATCTATATGTTGCTTTACATTCAGCAGTGTATGTATGTGGATGATACTCTCACTTCCCCCCAGCTTCCCCCTCCCACCCCGTGTCCTCAAGTCCATTCTCTATGGCTACATCTTTATTCCTGCCCTGCAACTAGGTTCATCAGTACCATTTTTTTTTTTTTTTTAGATTCCATATATATGCGCTAGTGTACGGTATTTGTTTTTCTCTTTCTGACTTACTTCACTCTGTATGACAGACTCTAGGTCCATCCACCTCACTACAAATAACTCAATTTCGTTTCTTCTTATGGCTAATATTCCATTGTATATATGTGCCACATCTTCTTTATCCATTCATCTGTCGATGGACGTTTAGGTTGCTTCCATGTCCTGGCTTTGTAAATAGTGCTGTAAAGAACATTGTGGTACGTGACTCTTTTAGAATTATGGTTTTCTCGGGGTATATGCCCAGTAGTGGGATTGCTAGGTCATATGGTAGTTCTATTTGTAGTTTTTAAGGAACCTCCATGCTGTTCTCCATAGTGGTTGTATCAATTTACATTCCCACCAACAGTGCAGGAGGGTTCCCTTTTCACCACACCCTTTCCAGCATTTATTGTTTCTAGATTTTTTGATAATGGCCATTCTGAGGGGTGTGAGGTGATACCTCATTGTAGTTTTGATTTGCATTTCTCTAATAATTAGTGATGTTGAGCATCTTTTCATGTGCTTCTTGGCCATCTGTATGTCTTCCTTGGTGAAATGTCTGTTTAGGTCTTCCGCCGCTTTTTTATCTGGATTGTTTTTTTGATATTGAGCTCCATGAGCTGTTTGTATATTTTGGAGATTAATCCTTTATCTGAACATTTTTTTCTCAGTTATGACACTCAGACATATTAATTTGTGATTTTTTTTGGCTGCACGATATTCCATTTTTTAGTATTTCATTAACCTGATAGTCAAACATTTGCAATTTTAGGTTCCTCGTGTTTCACTAAAATAAATAATACTACATTGAACTTTTAAATTAAAAAAATCACATATCTCTTTACTATTTTCTTGGATAGACTCTTAGAAACACAGTCACTGAATATTTTAGGGATCATAACACGCATTGCCGGTTTGCTTTCCAGGCAGGTTTTACTAATTTGCATCCCAGACCAGCAATGCATGGGAGTGTCAGTTCCACCACACATGTAACAGCATTTAAACATCTGAAAAGGTTTGGCCAATCTAAACGGCCAATCTGAGATGCCCGAAGGCCTCCTGTTCCGCTCTATTTTGCTTTTCTTTGATTATTAATGAGGTTGAACCCTTTTTCATAAGTTTATTACATTTGAATTTCCTCTTCTGTGAATTCTCTTTATGTGCTTTGCTCTTTGTGTTTTGTTTTGTTTCTATTATGATGTTTGTGTTTTTCATGTTCTGATTTTCTAACGGGGAATATAGCTACCAGATGGTTTCCTAATAGCACATTCTCCCTCCCCTACTGGATACACATATTTCACTACTGGCAGGAGACCAGCTATAGGGGAAAAAATGGACTATTTTTACTTCCACTGCAGTTGGTCCTAGGACATTTTTTTCGTGTTACAATATTTTCCAATTATGCTATACTACCTAGGTCACATTAAGGGGTTTGGATTTTAAGGACACTTTGGATTTTTGAGGAGAGCTACAGAAGGTGTCCATTAGTCATACCGGGTCTTTCCATCATTAAAAACCTTCGATGGTTATTCATGTTCTTTGAATATCCTCTGAACTACTTAGCACATGACCCCGGCCTACCCTCTCCAACCCCTCTGTGTCAACCTCTCTCTACCTTCATTGGGTTCTTAAAACACACCTCTTTTCAGGCTCACAGGCTTTGTCCATACAATTCCTGCGGCCTGCAATGTACTTTTTACTTACCCTTTGCCTAACTAACTCCTCATATCATGTTTCAAATTAAGCATCACTTCCTTTCTTGCTTCCTTTTCTCTTCTTATGTATCTCTTAATGATCATATATTCATTGATGACACTGTTTGTTCAATGTGCAACTCTCTTCCCTCAAACTGTGTGTAGGCTGCATCAGAGAGGGGCCGCTTTTGTTTTGTTTTCTGCAGAATCTGTGTTATTTTGAACAGCGTCACATTTTAGACATCCCATAAATGGAGAGTTGCATTTCTGACTAGCCGATTGAGTTACAAGATATAAGCTTTATTGTACAGCTATCTAATTGTAAGCCTGGAAGCCAATCACAGTTCCCGTTATATCTCATATCATTGTACTTACCACTAAGAAATTAGTTCTTATTTACACACAAAGTAAAATATTGGGAAATATTTTAAACTTTTCTTTTTAACTTGTACTCCTCCTAGTAACAGGCATTAGAGATATATACATTTTGATATGCATACTTTTGAGGATTAGATTCAGGTTTCTCTCTTCTACATTAATAAATTCTTTTCTTGGATGGACCAGAATCCATTCATCTTTCTGCCTTTTCTGTGGTTTCTGCAATGGATTGCATCATATTTTGATATTTCTTGTTTGACTAAATAATTGGCTTCTAATGAGTTCACTGAGATTTCTGTGCCAGTCTACAGACTCTTCTGTAACAGACACAGAAACTGAATTTACCTTTAAGAAAAACATTTTGTTACGGGCCATCACTAACAAATGTTTACTTTCTTTCTCTCTCTTTTTTGCACTAGCAAAGAAATCTGTGTGAAGATATACATATTTCTCTTGGATGAAAACCTCTTGAACTGACTAGAAATTGCATTATGTACTTTTCCATTTTTCTTGGACCAAATCAAGGAGAAATGGCCTTTTCTATGCTCTTGTAATTTGACTATAGGTAGCAATATAGCAATTGTCACTTTAGTTCAAGTCCAAAGATTGTTTCTAATCAGTTTTCCTTTTTCTGGCAACACAATTTTTTCTAAGAAGCCGGAACTTATATTTATTGATTAGTATATAAGAAGCTCAAAAGCCAATTATTCAGATTTTGGTTTTCCCATCTATAAAAAAAAGAATGAAATAATGCCATTTGCAGTAACATGGATGGACCTAGAGATTATCATACTAAGTGAAGCAAGCCAGAGAAAGACAATTACCATATGATATCACTTATATGAGGAACCTAAAAAAAGGATACAAATGAACTTATTTACAAAACAGAAATAGAATCACAATGTGTGTTTTGTCAGACCGAGTATCTATTATTATGTTAGACCATTAGGATAGTCATGAAAAATTCAAGATGAGGTAGGATAACCGCTTCCGGCTCTGCTAGAGTACTTAAGGAAAATGATGACAAGCTCAAGGCCTGGTTCAAGGCACTGGGTCCAGGGAGCTTCTCTGACTGCTCTAAATGAACCTCTTATCTTGTAGTCAAAAGGCTAGTGTAACTGAGAAAAGGAGTCTTAGCTTGTGGATTCTAACATAAGATGAATGCGTAGTCTTGCGAGACCTCTTATAGGAACTTAAAATATTGGTAGGGAAAAGTGAACCAGAGACTTGAAGTATGGCCTTTTGGGTGGATTTGGATGACTCTTAATACCTTGAACCACCAAACTGCTCTGTGCCACCCTAACTAGGGTGGCATCCCCTCCTTACCTGTCTGGTGAGGCAAGTGTTGCCCCACTTATGGTAGTTGGCCATAAGGGGTTGTCTGTTCCCCACACAGACAACCTCCATTACTTCTTCAAACCTACAAATCCCAACAAGCCTTAGGGAGATGAGTACAGATGTGTCTATGAATGAAATATTTATATAAGAAAATCATTCCAAGATTTAGCTAATATATATCAGAAGAAATCTGAAGAAAAGGCATGGAATAGAGTAAAATGATGCTAGACCAGGAAGGAAGGGACATACATTTCAGGCTTACTTCATCAGTCTGGGTACACTTACCAGAAATTCTGAATTCAATATAAGCTTGAGAATTTGGGGTTCTGACTGTGTCAGTTAGTTGGCTTGAAACCTGAGTGTCCTCCTAAACAAATGAAATCATGATTCCAGAAATTCCTTGGTAAAACATTGATGAAGGAATCCAAAGATTTAGGAGTGGATTTATCATGTATGACCTACTCATTCACTTCCTGACTGTATATCCTAGAAGGGCCCAGAGTACACTGTCTATGCCAAGCAGCTGAGAAGTAGTGTGGTGAGAACTGGAGCAGTGACAACAGCAGCTTTGTCGTGATTGCTGTCCAGGAAGGAAGGTGTGACATGCTGCCACTGACATGGTCCAACTGATTGAAATGGTCCACTTGATTTTAATGGGAATTACTGATGGAATCAGTGTGCTAGAGGCCATGAGCCAGTGTGGTTACCAAACTTGGCAGCAGGGTTGGAACAGCTAACGTGATGGCTTGATCTGGAGGGATCTTTGGCAATAGTTGATCCTGGTACCATAGTATTGGGATAGATGAACAGCACAGTAAAGTCCAACCTGACTTCTATAACTGCAAGTACCCTACGTTTGGCGAACAGTGGCTGGTTCACCATACTTCACCCTAATTGACAGTCACAGTTCCTCACTCATTTCCATACCTGCAACCAACAGTCTGCCCTGAACCACTTCATCCAAAGTCTCTGCAAATGAAAAGGGAGCCTGATATTCTTGAGGAGCATTCCTTGACTTTTTGTATGTGCAAAATTGTCTGTTGTCTTTATGAAATGACAGTTTGTCTGGGTGGAAAATCTTAGGGTCACTTTCTTTCCTGGAGGATTTTCTGGATGTAGCTACCTTATCTTCCAGATGTGGTATAGCTACAACTACACCATCTTCTACTGTAAACGGGCTTCAATATCTTTCTGTATCTTGCTTTTGAGAAATATGCGAGATTGGCATTCTCTCCTTTAAAGTCACATGGTATTTTTGTCTGGCTCACCAATGCCTACTTGTATTTTTTTCTTTAAATCTTACTAGTTGCCGTTTACTAGTGGACCAATTTTTCTTGAGACACATTGTACTCTTTAGCATATAGATTCGAATTCTCTTTTATTTCAGAAAGGTTTCTTGAGTTATACTTAAGTATGTGTATGGTTCCATTATTTTAGCTTTCTTCTTTGGGTTATGAAAAATTCCTTTTCATTACTTTATCATTTTTTCCTAATCCTTTTTATCTCTCTAGTTCCATTTTGGGGGCTTGATTTCCTCTTTTTATCTGCTATGTCCCCAGTGTACTTCAGCATGTCTATTTTCCCCTGCGTGCCTTCTAATTTCACCTTCATTTCTGCGATAATCTTATTTTTTCCTCTGTTCCTCGCTTGAGCTGTAGGCTCATATTTCCTTTCCTCTAGTAGTCTCACTGCTTTTTGAGTTCTTGCATCTTTGTACTGTAGCGTCATAGAAGCCACGACCTTGTCTAGCTCTTCAACTTAATGGTGAAAATATCTAGTCAAACTATTCATCTCCTCAGTGGCAGATTTTTTTGGAGACTAGTCTGTGTCTGTCATTTGTATCTCCTGCTCCTTTACTCCTTTTCTGTGAAGGATGTGTGAGTCGATATTGTGAATGTTCTTTTCTGATAACCTGTCTTTGAGTGAAGTGAGTTTTCCTCAGGCCAGCTATCTGTAGGAGGCTCCCCTGGGGGAGTGGTCAGGGCGAGAGAGTTTGTATTAGAACTCAGGCCTCTGTGTATAACTTTGGCTGGCCTTTACTTCTCTTAGCGAGATGGAAAGCTGTTTGGGGAGGTCCTCTGAGCGTGTGTATGTTTGTCTGTTTATGGTGCAAAGTTTTGCTTCTCCCTTTCTCGCTCCCTGCAAATATGGCCTGTGTGTGTGGCTTCTCATTGATCCCCATCTTCTTTGCTTCTTGGAACCACAGCAGGCACAGGGAAATTCCTGAGACCAGAGAGAACTCACTCGTCCAACTCTTGCAAAAAGAAAACCCCGGAATTTAGGTTTCACACCATGAATGTGCGCCTCACTGCCGAGAAATCCACTTTGCGGGCTCCATCTGTAACCGTAGAGTCCTCTCGGCACCTTCCTCACCTTCCCTTGCTCCACCGCTACTGCTTCTGGGAATTCTTTCACATATTTTGTGATTTGCACTTTAGCTATCTCCTGGTGGTGCTAAAGTGGATTTTGTATTTTGGATCTCATTCTCTTAAAAATCAGTTTTGTGTCTTCACCTAATTCAACTAGTAATCGGTGATAATCACCGAGCATTCACTATGTGCCAGGAACTGGGCACATGGGGGCTGTAAAGACAAATTCCTTGTTTTGGAGGCCTTTTTAATACAGTGGGGCACTAAAAATAAACAACAACAGTGACCAAAAAAAAAAAAAGGAAACCCACACCAGAAGAAGCAGAATGTGTTAAAGTGTCAAAGCAGAGGTTCAGAGTGGTGGTTTAGACAACCCTGGGAAACGGGAAAGGGTGGCAGTTGATAACAATACCTGGAGGCTGGGAGCTCAGTACTCAGCATGTGGTCGGTAGTTAAGAAATAGTTAATGAATCTAGAAGATTCCTTTTCCACTGAAAGACCAGAGATCTATAAAAACCTGCTCTTTCTGGGCTTCCCTGGTGGCACAGTGGTTGAGAGTCCGCCTGCCGATGCAGGGGACGCGGGTTCGTGCCCCGGTCCGGGAAGATCCCACGTGCCGCGGAGCGGCTGAGCCCGTGAGCCATGGCCGCTGGGCCTGCGCGACCGGAGCCTGTGCTCCGCAACGGGAGAGGCCACGGCAGTGAGAGGCCCGCGTACCACCAAAAAAAAAACAAAAAAAAAAAGTTTAAAAACCTGCTCTTTCTTGCATCACCCTTGAAAGTTCCCTCTCTGCCCTTTTCCAGCCTATCCCACTCCACACCACCTCTGCACAACCACTGTTTAGATTTCTGTAACATCATATAAAGTCACATAAAAAGAGCCATACAGTATGTTCTCTTTTGCACCTGGCTTCTTTCACTCAACTTAAAGTTGTGAAATGCACCCATGTTGTTCTGTGTATCAGTAGCTTGTTTCTTTTTTCACTGAGCATTACTGCATTGTATGATCACGGCACAACTTGTTTATTCACTGGTTGATGGTTATTTGGATTTTTTTCTGTTTGGGTTTATCATGAATAAAACATCCATGAATTTTCTTAAAAAACAAATCCTGCTCTTGGTACAATTTCAGGAGGAAGCTGTACATACCATTTTAAGATGTTCTGATTCATATAATTATTGATTATTCTTTCTGTAGCTAGATTTGCTTCTGGGTCAAGTCATCTGTCTCAGCGCTGACATTCTTTTCACTAACCCTGAGATAGACTTTGGAGAATGGGTCTAATGTTGACAGAGGCATATAGAGGGAAGAACAGTCTACATAAAACAAAGGACAGGGCCAAAACTACATGAATGAGAAATCAAGGCACCATAGGAAATAGGTCTGGAAAATTTGTGTAGGGCTATATTATTAAGTGCCTAGGATGCCAATCCAAAATACCATTTAGTTTTCAGATAGAGGAATTTTGTTTCAAATAGGATCAAAGAAAACCAGATAAAGTTCCCCTGAAATTCTCCATTTTTTACATCTATCTTGAAAGATATCAAGACACTAATTATGTCAACCTATTCCTTCAAACACTGACAATGTGAGGTTTAGTTTTATAAAGTACTAACTTCCTAACTGATAGAAGCAGATGATTTACTTATTAATTGTTGGTAATCAGTGTTATTTGTCCTTTTATTATTTCAGTTTTCTTGATTAACTATCATTGATTGAAAATATTATTTGATTTATATTAGTATAATAAGCTTCAGTACACTCTTGCCTTTCCTTTGTTCCTTTCCCCGTTTCTATACTCCCCTTCTCTCGTCTTGTCTTCTCTCTGCTCAGTCGATTACCAATCCATCAGTTATTCATGGGGGCATATACTAGATGTAACATAGCAATGATTATTTTTTTTTTAAACGTGGTGCCGGGATCTTTATCATTTTCGGCACAATGCTGCATTTTTCATACCACGTGGTCTTTGAAATACTTATAATGCTTTCTTTTGGTAAAAAGGCTTTGTTTATAGATGCATAAAATCAAACATTACTCTTGGTTCACCTAATCATAATCACCACCAATACCACCATAGCAACAGTAACCTTTGGGTTCAATAGACGGATCAATTTTTCTAATCTGTTACACTTGTCTTCTGATCTTCACTATCGTGGCTTTTATGCATTCATGAAAAAAGCAGAGAATAAAAGCTTAGTAGTTTACATGCTGTACAAATTAAGATGACATGATTTAGGATTAGAGGAGGTAATGATTTAATTTCGGAGTTGCTGAGCTGAACTCTGGTGGTCTGGGAAGCTCTGGGGAAGATCCAGATATTGCGGTGGCAGATTTGGGTTGGAATATTTTGCGAATGCAATAGCAGATGCACTTACGCACGCCTTTTCAAATCAAGATGTTGCCTCACATGACCTTAGGGCATGATGGTTCTCCCAAGGCTCTAGATTTGACCAGAAGTTTTTGGTTTAGCCAAAAATTGAACATTACTCCCCTTCACACATTATTTAAAGAGTTACATAAAATCACATGGTTTGCAAAAACTGTTAACAGAGTATAAATACATGGTCTTTCAGCCAGTAAAATCGATTTAAAGTCTTTAGACAGCTTGAATTAAGGTAAATATCCTTTATGGTAATTTTCCTGGGGCTATAAATATGGCATCTATGTCTTTGTTATCTTTGCTTCCACGGGTGACCCTGAGATAGCAGAAACTGGGCCTTTTTGAGACTCTCAGGGACTTCTGTGTCTTCTACTTGGTTGATACAAGTATATACCTTGGAAATTTTCAAGGAGTCAACCAGGTAGTAATAGTCAGAGTTAATACATTCAAAAAGTGTGAAAATTTGTACTTGTGGCCTTTGATCTCTTGAATCCTTGATAGTGAGGCACCAGTGTATCTCTGTACACTGTACATTTGCTTGTGCTTTTTATCAACTTTCAAGCACTGCTAATAAATAATGTATGGCATATTCACAACCATGTGTTGCTTGGCCCAATTCATAATTAACCTATGGGAACTCTGCTATATGATAAATATAATCAAATACCATGAAAATATCTTACCTCTGTATCTTTATTTTTATTTATTTATTTTTTTAACATCTTTATTGGCATATAATTGCTTTACAATGGTGTGTTAGTTTCTGCTTTATAACAAAGTGAATCAGTTAGGGCTTCCCTGGTGGCGCAGTGGTTGAGAGTCCGCCTGCCGATGCAGGGGACGCGGGTTAATACCCCGGTCCGGGAGGATCCCACATGCCGCGGAGCGGCTGGGCCCGTGAGCCATGGCCGCTGAGCCTGCGCGTCCGGAGCCTGTGCTCCGCAACGGGCCCATATCTCTTCCCTCTTGCATCTCCCTCCCTCCCACCCTCCCTATCCCACCCCTCTAGGTGGTCACAAAGCACCGAGCTGCTCTCCCTGTGCTATGCGGCTGCTTCCCACTAGCTATCTATTTTACATTTGGTAGTGTATATATGTCCATGCCACTCTCTCATTTTGTCCCAGCTTACCCTTCCCCCTCCCCGTATCCTCAAGTCCATTCCCTAGTAGGTCTGCGCCTTCATTCCCATCTTGCCCCTATCTATATATTTAAAACCATGCAGTAAATCATATTTCTTGTAAAGATTTTTACATCTCATTCCACAATATCACTTAAATCCCTGTTCAAGAATGGATTTTAAAATCATGACAATTCTAAACATTAAAAAATTAAGTAGAAATTTTGATTATTTGTTTGAATCATGGGAGCAGCACATTGACAATAAGTATTCATACTTTGTACCAAGATCTTAATTTGACATGATGGCATGTTTTAGTTTTGTTTGGATTTACTGTCAAATCCTAAAAACATTAGTAAATGGTACCCGCACTTTTAAATCATAAAAAGAAACCTAGATTTGTTTGCAGATTTTTAATCTGTTGTTAATATACTTGAAAGAACACAGCCCTGTCTAATAAACACATCAAGCTAATGGGTACCAGAGCAGTTCAGAAGAGTGTTTGTTGTTTGGTGTTTAGAGTTCAGTCCGAATTAATCAGCAATGGATGGGGCCCGCTGGATTTATTAGCAACTCAAATCCCTGTGATTTAATGCCAGGTCCCTTTGACTCATTCCAGTGAACGCTGGCAAGTTTACAGCCCTGATACATACTTACATCCTCGGGTCTTAAAAAGAAAGGGAAAAACAGAGCCTAAAATCAGACCGCAGGGCTGGCAGGAATTTCCCGAGAGCCATTTTGAATTTAGCCCTATACAGGGAGCCTGTGAATAGGAAGCAATTGGTTCAGGAACTCTGGAGCCTTTTTCTTTTTGCCTGAAGAAGACTTCAGCTGTGCAGATGGCTCGCTGGCATAATCCCGTCGGCTTTTGCCTTTTATTTTATGTATTCGGCCACTTTCTTCTCACACTCTGGGGACTCTAAGCCTCCAAATTTCGGGGGCACTGAGAGGCTGCAGAGGTTCAGTGAGGGTGGCGGCATGGCGCGCGCGGTCCCTCACAGCTTCGTGAGTCGCTAGGACTTGGCCGGCAGTGCCGCATGCTTGTCACGGGCAGCACTAGGGTGCTCTTTGCACAAAAGTGTCAACTTCTGAATGAAGCCCCTGGAAACAGACGTCAAGATTCATCTTGAGAATGCATTGTTTTCGGAGGCTCCAAAAACGTGCTGCCTTGTGCAATAGTCCTGGTTCTAGACATTTATGTTTTCAAAGTGATCTTCTTTCTCAATTACAAAGACTTACATTCTTTACTGTTCATGTTCAAAAATTCCGCAGCCCTTAGCCATCCCTTCTGCTTCCCAAGTCTGGGGACTGCCTTCTGAGAGCAAATTATTTGTGGGAAGACATTATTTATCTGGAAACTCTTCAGTAAAAACTTGATGGAGTCATTGTTACTCTGAGGACCATCTATCTCCCTTAGAAGATAAGATTTGCCAGTGCTTCCCTCCTACAACTTCCTATGGGAAGATAGCAGACTTCTGGCCTGATAAGTAGTTTCACATTGAATGAGGTGGTGCTGTCTCATGCATGCTTCCACGTCTGTCCCAGAAAATTTTTCTTTCTGTCTTGCTCTAGGTCATATTGTCTTTCGGAGGAGAATTTTGAAGAAAAAAATACACGCCAAAATGGGCATGTGTTCAAATATTTCCGTGTTATCTGTGAGGATAGATCTCAAAGTGTTCTGAAACAAATCTGTATTAAACAAAAAACAACAAACAACCTTGGGAATGTTAATTACACACCGCCGCTGTCGAATGATGTTTCCTTTCGACAAATAGAAGACTGCGGTAATAGTATGGGCTATCTTTTCCTTTCCTTTCCTTTCCTTTTCTTTTTTCAATCGTAAATGTTTCACACACAGGGAATAAATACCGCAGAATCCACCACTTTGGAATGACTTGATTGTGAGTCAATGTCCTTGTTTTCCCTCCTTAAAAATTGTCTCTTCCATTTATATGGGAAACATATGTAGATAGTTCCTCCCTTCTTATCGTTAAACAATGTGTGTAATGCTTTTCAGCTGAGGATTTAAAAAAGCTCTGGTTCTTTAAACTTTTGTATACAATCAGCAAATATCCTAACAGATTTTTTTTTTCACTATTGTAATCATTCTCTATATACTCAGCACTTTCTTTTGTGAGGGACATTTATTTTGGTACTGCCATACTTGATATTCTTACGGTATCTCTTTTATATTATGTATCTCCGTGGCATGGCTTGTCAAGAGGAACTTGGCTCTCAAGTGAAAGATGTTAAAATTCAAGACCAAATACAGATTTTTGACTAAAGATGGCAGAGGAAATGTGTCTGTAGCCCAGTTTATTCCTTGAAATAATAAAAAACAACAATGGGGCGAAAACAAGTAAGAAAGGCTATGTTCAATGAAACCAGGCATAGGCAAACTAGACAGCAAAGTACAGGTGCCCAAAACAGTGAAAATAATACCAAACTGAAATAGCTTTGGTCTGCCGGCACATACATCTCTGATGTCTGGCTGTAAGCAGAGCGATTTACAAGCTGGGGGCCCAGTCCTGAAAGGCCCAACCAAGGATTTCTCCCTGGAATCACAGAGTTTGGGGGTTTGGATTGGCTGCAGGAAGGTCATTGAATTCAGGCTTACGCTGCCAAAGAGGAGCAGGGTCAGGGTTAAACAGAAGTACTCAGACATACCATTTTATCACAAGCAGGCTGACCCATAGGAAGAGGGAAGATGTTAGAAGGCCAACAGGGTTCTTAGAAAATCACAGGCAGCTGAAGACATGTATAGTATGCTGGAGCCAGCTCATGTCTGCTCTCTAGAGCCAATTAGTAAACTTCTGAAATTTTGCAAGTCGATTGTTAAACATAGTCATTAATAAAAATAAAATTATAAATGTACAATACGTTGTATTTAAAAAGGTAATAAGTGCTCAAGATTCATCACTCCTTAATTACTATATTTTACTATTATCTATGTTCTTGAGCTTATTTACATCAATTGTATCTGATTGGTGAGAGGATTATACAAAAGTGCCCTACCATGCATTTCTTCCTAACCCTGTGGTCAGAGATGTCACAGGTATCACAGTGGTTTGAAATCAGCCACAGTGAAAGTATTTATACCATGAAAATCTGCAAATGCTACAAATCAGCCTTTGATTTCTGGTCTTGTTTATTTTATTTTTTTTAATTTTTGAATTTTATTTTATTTATTTATTTATACAGCAGGTTCTTATTAGTCATCAGTTTTATACATGTGTATACATGTATACATGTCAATCCCAATCGCCCAATTCATCACACCACCCCCCCCACCACCCCGCGGCTTTCCCCCCTTGGTGTCCATACGTTTGTTCTCTACATCTGTGTCTCA
>NC_041220.1:127227601-127227955 GCF_002837175.3 Physeter macrocephalus
CCATTCTGAGGGTTGTCTTTTGGTCTTGTTTATGGTTTCCTTTCCTGTGCAAAAGCTTTTCAGTTTCATTAGGTCCCATTTGTTTATTATTTTTTTAAATTTCCATTACTCTAGGAGGTGGATCAAAAAAGATCTTGCTGTGATTTATGCCAAAGAGTGTTCTTCCTATGTTTTCCTCTAAGAGTTTTATAGTGTCTGGTCTTACATTTAGGTCTGTAATCCATTTTGAGTTTATTTTTGTGTATGGTGTTAGGGAGTGTTCCAATTTCATTCTTTTACATGTAGCTGTCTAGTTTTCCCAGCACCACTTATTGAAGAGACTGTCTTTTCTCCATTGTATAACCTTGCCTCCTT
>NC_041220.1:127228665-127229180 GCF_002837175.3 Physeter macrocephalus
CAAAACTATGTTGAATAATAGTGGTTAGAGTGGACATCCTTGTCTTGTTCCTGATCTTAGAGGAAATGCTTTCAGTTTTTCACCACTGAGAATGATTTTTGCTGTGGGTTTGTCGTATATGGCCTTAATTATGTTGAGGTAGGTTCCCTCTATGCCTACTTTCTGGAGAGTTTTTATCATAAATTGGTGTTGAATTTTGTCAAGAGCTTTTTTTTGCATCTATTGAGATGATCATATGGTTTTTATTCTTCAATTTGTTAATATGGTGTATCACATTGGTTGATTTACGTATACATTGATTGATTTACGTATACATTGATTGATTTACGTATACTTGCATCCCTGGGATAAATCCCACTCGATCATGGTGTATGTTCCTTTTAATGTGTTGTTGGATTCTGTTTGCTAGTATTTTGTTGAGGATTTTTGCATTTATATTCATCAGTGATATTGGGCTGTAATTTTCTTTTTTTTGTAGTATCTTTGTCTGGTTTTGGTATCAGGGTGATGGTGGC
>NC_041220.1:127229784-127230370 GCF_002837175.3 Physeter macrocephalus
GTTGATTTCTTCAGTGATCTCTTGGTTATTTAGTAACATATTGTTTAGCCTCCATGTGTTTGTGTTTTTTATGTTTTTTTCCCTGTAATTCATTTCTAATCTCATAGCGTCGTGGTCAGAAATGATGCTTGATATGATTTCAATTTTCTTAAATTTCCTGAGGCTGGATTTGTGACCCAAGATGTGATCTATCCTGGAGAATGTTCTGTGAGCACTTGAGAAGAAAGTGTAATCTGCTGTTTTTGGATGGAATGTCCTATAAATATCAATTAAATCTATCTGGTCTATTGTGTCATTTAAACCTTGTGTTTCCTTACTAATTTTATGTCTGGATGATCTGTCCATTGGTGTAAGTGAGCTGTTAAAGTCCCCCACTATTAATGTGTTACCGTCAATTTCATCTTTCATAGCTGTTAGCAGTTGCCTTATGTATTGAGGTGCTCCTATGTTGGGTGCATATATATTTATATTTGTTATATCTTCTTCTTGGATTGATCCCTTGGTCATTATGTAGTGTCCTTCCTTGTCTCTTGTAACATTCTTTATTTTAAAGTCTATTT
This sequence comes from Physeter macrocephalus, assembly GCF_002837175.3. Classification (NCBI taxonomy): domain Eukaryota; kingdom Metazoa; phylum Chordata; class Mammalia; order Artiodactyla; family Physeteridae; genus Physeter; species Physeter macrocephalus. The sequence goes on from NC_041220.1 coordinate 127,230,345, forward strand.
TATCTGATATGAGTATTGCTACTCCA
>NC_041220.1:127230464-127230782 GCF_002837175.3 Physeter macrocephalus
TTTTTGTATCCATTCAGCAAGCCTGTGTCTTTTGGTTGGAGCATTTAATCCATTCACACTTAAGGTAATTATCAATATGTATGCTCTTGTGATCATTTTCTTAATTGTTTTGGGTTTGTTTTTGTAGATCCTTTTCTTCTCTAGTGTTTCCCACTTAGAGAAGTTCCTTTAGCATTTGTTGTAGAGCTGGTTTGGTGGTGCTGAATTCTCTTAGCTTTTGCTTGTATGTAAAGCTTTTGATTTCTCCGTTGAATCTGAATGAGATCCTTGCTGGGTAGAGTAATCTTGGTTGTAGGTTCTTCCCTTTCATCACTTTAA